>NC_090323.1:71929612-72165227 GCF_040869045.1 Eurosta solidaginis | reverse complement strand
GAAAAAGTGAAGAGGGGGAGGGGAGAGTTAGGCGGAAAAAGATTATTAAAATTTTTGCATATAGACCAAATTTAGGGCAGAACAATGTCTGCCATGTCTGCTAGTTATGTATAAAGAAAAAGTAGTACAATCTAAAATTATGAATTGTGTGCAATAGTAAGCATGTAATTAATTAATTTTTTTCGCGTTTATCTCCTTCAAATGAATTTACAATTTTTCTTGTTATATAGGCCTACTGATTTCTGAGATCGCGGGTTCGAATCGAGCTCAAGGCCTAACAATAATTATTCTATCATTATTATTGTTATGATACATTTTTTCTTAATTGAAAAAATTTTTAAATTAGAATAGAAGAAAGAAAAAAATTTAGACAACTGCTAAAGCTCGTTGTATAGATCCATTTCGGGAACTGCTAAATTCCTTCATCGGCAACGTTTAGACGCCGCTGCTTTAATCACTCAGCTACTTCTACTTCTACCCTGTTTCTTGCCAATTGATATTCATAGCACTGCGACATCTGTTGCAGAATGGATTTGAAAATTGGACCTGTTTCATGGCAATGATGCCATAGTTACATATTTATTGACACTTTTTCCCCGTGCTCTGGGATGTATTAACAATTTTTGTTGTTTCAATTAAGAAAAAAATTATCATAACAATTATAAGGATAAAATAATTATTGTTAGGCCTTGAGATGGATTCGAACCCGCGATCTTAAAGTATTAAAAAAACTAAGTCTATATTTTTTTTGCATTCGTTTCCGATATGGCTCGCCACAAGCTGAAAATTGCTGCAGTTTTGATTCTATTATTGCCTGTTCGTTTTTTATTTTATTTATGCAATTAAATATGTTAGGGTGTGTCCCAAACGCACTTCGAATGACGTTGCGCCATCTTTCGATGGAATTATTTGTACGGACTTCACCCAATTTGGTGATATTATACATATTCCATACTTCGATTGGATATAACGCCTTCTTTCGACGTTGCTGTGCTCCAGGCCGAAAAAAAATTCAGAAGTAAAATTTCAGAGGTCAAAATTCAGAAAGTAATCAGGCAGCAAAAGACATTAAATTTTGCGCTAAATTTGACGTTTTTTGCTGTCTGATTACTTTCTGAATTTTGCCTTCTGAATTTTGACTTCTGAGATTTGATTTCTGAAATTTGTCTTTAGAGTTTTGACTTCTGAAATTTGATTTCTGAATTTTTGTTTCTGAGTTTTGACTTCTGAATTTTGGATTTCTGAAAAAAGAGTTCTGACTAATGTTTTCTGAAAAAATGTGTTTTTGAATTTTTGTTTTCTGATTTCATGGCGGGAACCAATTTCAAGTTACTATCCTTCCAAAGCACCCCCCTTAAAGCACGGCCGACCCATGCACTGGCATACATAGAAACGAAAAACAGCTGTTAAGCGATTCGCTGGATAAATCATTCCATATCAGTTTCTATGCAATAGATATGACATCTGATTAACACTTCATTGATAGTGTTTCCTGCGTTCCTTCTCGAGAAGTGAGTTGGCGAAATTTCAAGCAAATGTGCTATTTCTTTTGAAATAAAAAGAGCTTGCCTGGCAATGACGTATTTGTCATGTGTTTGAAGTGAACTTTTTCCATAAGCTATTTCTCCGGACGCCGTGGTGTGATGGAAGCTGCTCAAACATCAACATTTTAGAAACAAGTTTTCTTCAATTAGAAGAAAATGTATCAAAGCGAGGTCGCCCCTCGGTATTTCTGCCATGAAAAGCTTCTAAGTGAACACTTCTAAGCCGAGAAATTTTGTTTTCTTGTTACGGCGTTTCCACAGCCACTACAGCTGCGTTACAAAACTTTTTAGTTATTGTGATTAACATCGACAATTCCTTAAATCATTAGGTGGTATCTTCGAGAAAGCTAGAAAGTCCCTAGCAGTTTTCGTAAAAGCAACAATATTTCATAAAAGTAATAGTCTTATCTTAGACGGAGTAAATTACAATGAGTTATCGTTAAAAAGATTCTGGACAAAATATATTGAATAGGTGACTTTATCGCGTTGATGGGAATATCGTCATAGTGGCTCTTCTGAATACATTTAAAAATGCTCCAGAAACTTCCGGGGAATTGAAGGATAGTATAACCATGAACAATAACTAAGAAGTTTCGTTACGCAGCTGTAGTTACTATAGAAACGCAATAACAGGGAAAACACGTTCCACGGTTTTTTTTTACCGTAAGTGTGCATATGTATGTATGTAGCTCATAATTTTTATCATATCTGAGTCATAAAAGAATTCTATACGATCATATTTCTGATGCACATATCTTTCAGATATTTTGGATTTATATCCTAAATAAAGAGCACTCCGATATAATTTAATTGGTCGAGGCTAACATAATTATTGATAATTAATGTATCTATAATTATGTCAGTTTGTTCCTATCTTTTCCATTTACTTACATAAAATATTTCCGGGGTCGTGAAAACTCTGCTTAACTTGTTTACTGCCTATTACGGTGTATGTTCATCAGGGCCGGATTAACAAGTAGGCAGAATAGGAACTTGCCTGAGGCCCCCATTTTAAGGGGCCCCGAAAAATGAAAAATACTTGTAAAATTTTCTTATAAACATAACATTCTAGAGAGTGAAAGAAAAATATAATCAGAACTGAAAATAATTTTTACTCAAATAAATAAAACTCAATTAACCGCATTCAAAAGGCGACGGCCGACGAACTAGACAAGGTTTCTAAAAAGGACATTTCCGACTCATTTGACCAAATGTATTAGGGTGCAAAGAAGTGTATCGAAGTGAAAGGAAAGTATATTGAATAATAAAAAAGAATTATTTCAAAATGTACACTGGTTGTTTTTATTTTGGAAATTTTCGGTTATTTTTGGAACAGAGGGTGTAGAAGCCTTCATCTCTCTTATGGCTGCTATGCGTTCAGTGAGTAAGTCATTACAAAGTGAAAAAGCAGATTTGAAAACGTGTGCTTTTTTGTACGTATCGTTAGAAGAGAGTTTAGTTTCATTCCGTGAAAAATTCAATGATTTCGAGGAAAAAACGAAACAATTATTACCTGGGGTAGGTAATACAGAAATCGTAAAACGTACTCGTCGTAGAAAAAACAACCTAATGAAGGAAATGCTCCAGAAGTAGAATTTTCACCTCGCGATGATTTTAGGACACAATTTTTCCTCGAAATCATCGACAATCTTCACAGTGAAAGTATATGGAAGTTTCAGAGAGATTTGCATTTCTCATCAACTTTTCTCTAAGTGATGGAGACCTCCACGAAACTATAAATAACTTAGTTATTTTTTATTCTAGAGACTTGGATGATTTTTTCATTGAAATGAAACACTTCCAAAGTTACGTGAACTCCAGATATAGTGATACACAAAAAACTCATAGTCATTTGTATAAGATTCTAATGGAAGATCAATTAGCCGATGTATTTCCTAACACAGAAATAGCTCTGCGGATTTTTTAACATTAATGATCATAAATTGTTCTGCCGAACGATCCTTTTCGCAATTAAAAGAATCAAAGCTGCTGAAAGAGCTACAATACAACAAGAGCGACTCGAGATGTTAGGTATACTTTGCATTGAGTCAGATTTATTGAATAAAATCGATATTGATGATATACATAATTGATGAATTTGCCGAAAACAAACGTAGAAAACGACATGTTTAAAATGTAGATAGTAATTTTATTGATATTATTACATTGTGACAATAAAGGTTTTATGAAAGATATAAGTTTGTATTTTTTAATCAAAAAAATTGATGGTTGCCTAGGGCACCGTTGAGGGTTAATCCGGCCCTGATGTTCAAGGTAAAAGGCTTAAAACGAGTTTTCAGCGTTTAGCTGCTTCGCCTGGTTAATTCAATTTTTGCTCCATGAACTTCAATTGCCTGCACTTATGAATTCGCCAAAATTACTTAGTTTTACTCAACGAAGATTTTGCGCCTGTTGCACATAAACAAAACTATAATAATTTTAGTTGTAGACATTTATGAGAAAATAACAACAATAAAAAACGGAACATACAAAAGCTAATGAGTCTTCCTGCCGCTGCAGACGAAGCCGAAAAATCTTCAGCTTACCAATGAATTGTACGCAGAGCGCTTCTTAGCAGCTCTGCATACTCTGCAGCTCTGCATACTTGTAAAGTAGTTAAATTGGTATTATTCTCCTTCTTCTACTCCTATACAACTTACTTATGAGCTTCTTTAGTATTAATTGTAATGCTTTTGCTCGAGCACAAGTTTTTGGGCACAAAGGCATAAATATTTCAGTACAAAACTAACTGCCAGCAAAAGAAGAACATTTTTTTTTTGTTTGTATGCTCTACTGGCTGGTTGCTTGGCGACTCTTCTTACCGCCACATGCGGAAACTGCGTGGTCGTTTAGTAAAATAAAACTTTCTTAATTTCGCTTCGCACATAATAAAGATTCAATTTTCCAACTGACGACAAAAATGTTTGCTATTTTTTGGAAAAGAAACAAAATGGATCCGCTCTGCCCGTTTGTAAGGTTTTGCTTAAATGCTGGATAAGAAGGGGAAGGTAGACAAATTTGCTATGTTTTGTTGTGTCACTGAAAAAGAACCTGCTGTGTGACAACAAAATTTACAAATTCGGAAGTTGGTTGTGACTTTGACTTTGACAATTGAGACACCGAGGGGTAAACAGAAGACACAAGACTCGCAGCAATCTGGCCGGAAAGATTGGCATAAGCAGACGAATTTTAACTAAAAGTAAAAGATATACAAATAAATAAAGAAGTTGTACAAGTTTTCAGCAGCAATTACTTCCCATGGCTCTATCTTAAAATGCTGTTTTTTTTCTCCTTTCTTTTAGTTATTGAGCTTAGGTTTTTTTCTACCTCTGCATTGCTCTTTAGTTTTCATCTTTCATGGTCAGGCGACGAAACTCAGAGGCCACTGTGCCTTTTGCTGACAATAAAGTTCCAGTGGGAGAGAAGTAGTGTAAAAGTTTGTAATTGAAAGTTCTTAAATCAGTGCTGCCAAATTTTTATATTTATACACTCAAGAGAAAAGCAGTTATTTTGGCATTTTAAACAAATTTTATTCGTCGTTAACTCTCGAATGCCTGCACGATTTACACAATAGTGTAATTTGAAGCCTTTTTATACATATTTATGTAAGTGGGAAATGAAATACCATTGATATAAAGCTCTTTTTACAAAGATATGGCTTATTTTATTTATCCACGGCCCTTTTAAAAATATTTTATATAAAAGTGGGCGTGGCTCTTAATCGATTTCGTAAATTTTTCTTCAAAGCATTCCTTATAGCAAAGGGAACCTCTCTGCCGAATTTTTTTACGATAGCTTTAACGATGTTTGATTTATGATAAATAATATGTGTAAAATTCATTTTATCACAAGTGGGCGGTACCACGCCCATTTAAACATTTTTTTTTTTTCAAATTTTTATAAAGAGTCAAATATCAGTCCACATGTCAAATGTTAACACTCTACGTGCATTATTTACAAAATAATCAGGTTTTTTGTGTTTTCCAAAATTTTATATATATAAAAAGTGGGCGTGGTTATAATCCGATTTCGCTCATTTTCAATACCAATCTATTCTGGGTCCGGATAAGCTCGCGTTCCAAATTTGGTGAAGATATCTCAATATTTACTCAAGTTATCGTGTTAACGGACGGACGGACATGGCTCAATTCTATATCTATCTCGATTCTTTTATACCTATTCAACTAACCGTTATCCAATCGAAGTTAATATACCCTTTGTGCAAAGCACGCTGAGTATAAATAGCAATGGTTTGACAAAAACTGCGAGTATATAACTGATATGAGAACATTATCAGTGAAAATTCATCTGCGTTGGAGTAAAACATATAGGTCTGGCCCCAGCAATTTTTAGGAAACAATTTTTCTCTTTCGTATTATTTAAGCGCTAACATAATTTAAAAACCTGTGTATAAAGACATACCTAAAATAGTGCCTAGCTTCCGTATATGCAAATATATTGTTACGAATATTAGCAACACTAAGGGTTATATCCATCTCCAAGCCGATGCTAAGCAGTGACTGTATGCACATCAATAATTCAATCATTATGTCTACACATATGTACGTACATGCAGCGGAGAAGTAATGCACAAAAACTTGCACATATCTTATCGGAGATACGCAATTATAATTTTGGAAGTGTTGCTCACAAACACAAGCGCATATGAGAGCTATACACGTACATCTGTAGTTATAATTATAGCAGATAACCAGCTAGTAGATTTTAGACAGAATCGCCTTCAAGATGCAACGAGGAAATCAAAGAGTATAAAAAGCAACAACAGTAGAGGCGCTACAATCAGTTTGAATTAAGTACGCTATCTGTCTAGCAATAGTAGGGTTATTGTACTTTAATAAAGGCCATTTTGCATTATGGTTATTAAGCAAGCTTTTCGTTGCAAAGTATAAGTGTTTTTGTTAAGTACTTTAATAAAGGCCATTTTTCCATTATTCAATATTGGAGTTATTTATTCAACAGTTTAGCGATACGAACGTTGGCAGAAGATTGCAAATCAGGGGAATTGCAGTAAATTCGTTACAATTGGTGTCAGAAGAGGAACTGTTGAATAAATTCCGAATATTGGGAATACAACTTGGACATGGCAAAGTTGAGTGAATTAAGGATCCAGCAACTGAAAAAGGAGTTGAAGAACCGTGGATTAAATACAACCGGCAATAAGATCGAACTTCGAGCACGGCTACGAGAGGTAATGGAGTCGCAAGGAATTGATGTGGATGAGTAAGTCTTTTATCCTGATGGGGATGAGACAACAACAAAAATTGAAGAGAAAAACGAAAAATCGCAGACAATTACGAGCAAAGACTTGAACATGATTTTGGCTGCAATATCTGCACAAACATCGACAGTAACATCAATATCGTCGCAAATGTCAGAAATGTCGACAGAGATTACATCCAAGATGGAAACTCAGCTGGAATCGCAGGAGAACCGTATAACAGCGAAGATTGAAGCACAAGAGGCACGAATATCAGAAATGTCATCGCAAATGTAATCTCAAAAGGAATCGCAAAAGACAGATATAACATCTCACCTGGCATCTCAACTGGAAGAACAAAAGATAAGTATAGCATCCCAACTGGAATCACAGGAGACACGTATAACATCTAAGATGGAAACACAGTTAGAAGAACAGAAGACATATATGGCTGAGCAGTTGAAAGCACAAGAATCTCGCATATCTTCGCAACTGTCAGAACAGGAAGCAAGGGTATCATCAAAACTGGAAGCGCAGGATGCAAAAATCGCTCAATTTCAGGCAGAAGTCGATGATTTGAAAAGTCGTATGGAGCAGTTACAACTAAATCGACCAGCTGTTTCAGCAAGCAATCCGAAGGTAAAGACACCATCCTTTGACGGTTCTGTTCCTTTTCAGGGGTTCAAGGTACAGTTTGAGAAGACCGCAGCAGTGAACAACTGGAATGCGGAAGATAAAGTTGCTGCACTGTTCGTGGCACTGAAGGAGCCAGCAGCCGAAATCCTACAGACGATTCCCGAAGGAGAGCGGAACAACTATGAAGCATTGGTGGCTGCTGTAGAACGACGTTATGGAAGCGAGCATAGAAAAGAGATATTCCAAATTGAGTTGCAAAACCCCTACCAAAAAGCAAATGAGATTGCACGATTTTGCTTAAGATATTGAAAGATTGGCTCATCTTGCAAATGTGGATGCACCCGTGGAATACACTGAAAGGGTAAAAATCCAGAGTTTCATAAATGGCATACGAGATGTGGAAACGAAGCGGGCTACATATGCGAATCCAAAACTAACATTTGCTAAAACGGTGTCGCATGCACTCACTCAGGAAACAGCCTCACTTTTGAGTAAACCAGCGTGCAAAGCTCATCGCGTGGAAGTGGAAAGGCCAGACTGGGTAGACGCAATTTTGCAAACATTGAAGGGTACGCAGCAGAAGAATTATTATGCAGTCAAATGCTTTAAGTGTGGAAAGCCAGGGCATATTGCACGTTATTGCAACACCAACCCTAACAGTTCCAACAATGTGAGTGGTCGTAAACGCAGAGCAGAATGAGATGAGCAAATCTCCAAGACCTGTCAATCGTTAAATTAATCGAGTCAGCCGCAAGGGGCGACAGCTGACTCCCGCAATTTAATGCCCCATAATCTCTATCTCGCAGATTGGAAGAAGATCGAGCAGTCTTACTGTTGGAGGACATGTGGATGGAAAGGAACGTTTACTGACTGTAGATACGGGCGCATCTCATTCCATCATTCGAGCGGATTTAGTCAACAAAAAGACACCCAGGTAGTTGGAGAAGTAGAATGTGAAGTAGCAATTGGGAACTTCAAGGTACTACACAATTTTATAGTGGCAGATATTGTTGATGAAATCATAATTGGTGTGGACTTCTTAATTAACCAAGGCACCAAGACCGATATGCAAAGCAAGACGATGCGATATAAGAACATGGATGTGCCGCTTAATTTGGGCTACAAGAGAGGCTACAGCAGTAAACGAGTGCTGGTGGAAGAGTCATCAAATACCACCAAAATCCGAAGCAGTCATCTGGGCAAAGGTTGATGGAGATTATGGGACAAACAAATTGTGGGTTGTCGAAGCAGCAAACAAATCAGCACTGAACATACTTGTAGGAAAAATCTTGGCTATGACAAAACAAGATGGACGTATTCCGATAAGAGTACTCAATGAGTTCAAATCACCATTTAATTTGACCAAAGGAGCTATTTTGGGAAGATGGCAAGAGGCTGAAGTAGTTATTAACTGTGAACAGCTCCAGGAACACGTTTCATCTAGTAATACTGATATTTAAAATGACATCACGGCATGGACGCAGGGGCTAGAGGAAGATTATCAGAGTAAGGCAAAGCAACTGCTCTTAAAGTACACAAACATATTTGACCAGGATGGTTCCAAACCAGGCCGCACCAATGTTTTGAAACATCAAATTGACACTGGAGACGCGAGGCCGATACGTCAAGCTCCTCGTAGTGTTCCACTGGCGAAGCGGGAAGTTGTGAGTCAAATTATACAAGAAATGAGCGACAGCGGCGTCATCGAACCATCAGCTAGTCCCTGGAGCTCACCGGTAGTACTTGTAAAAAATATGGATGGAAAAATGAGGTTTTGCGTGGACTACCGGAAGTTGAATGACGTTACGAAAGAGGATAGCTACCCATTGCCAAGAATTGACGACACTCTGGACTCGCTCTCTTGTAAGAAATGGTTTTCCACACTGGACTTGAAATGCGGCTACTGGCAAGTGGAGGTGAAGGAGGAAGACAAAGGGAAACAGCCTTCAGCGTCGGAGATGGTCTTTGGCAATTTACAGTAATGCCCGTTCGACTATGTAATGCACCAGCTACTTTCGAGAGACTCATGGATCAGGTATTGAAAGGACTACATGGGAAAACATGCTTGGTGTACCTGGACGACATCATCGTTTGGGGAAGAACTTTGATTAACATCTTAAGAACTTGGAGGAATTTTTCCAGAGAATAGCTGGCGCTGGTCTGAAGTTAAGTCCAAGAAGGTGTGCGCTGTTTAAAAAGGAAGTAAATTATTTGGGTAACAAGGTAACGACAGAGGGCATCTGCACTGCAAACGAAAAAATAGAAGCTGTAAAGGATTGGCCAAGACCACAGAACCTACATGACCGCCGATTTGTACCAAATTTTTCCCGTGTAGCCCATAGCCTCCATGAGCTTTCAAGAAAAAATAAAGCTTTTGAATGGAATGAGGTGAGAGGTGGCTTTCCAAACATTGAAGGAGCATTTGTGAACTGCCCCAATGTTGGCATATCCGATTCCAGGAGCAACATTTATTCTATATACAGATGCGAGTGGATATGCTATAGGAGGCGTTTTGTTAAAACTGGTTGATAGACAGCAGAAGGTAGTTGCATATTACAGCCGTTCGATTGGAAAACCAGAGTGGAACTACTGCGTTACGCGGAGAGAGTTGTTGGCATTGGTAGAGTGCATTAAACATATTCACAAATACCTCTACGGCCAGCGATTCCGTGTCAGGACAGAACACGCAGCGTTAAAATGGCTTCTGCAGTTCCGTAATCCGGAAGGACAGTTGGCACGGTGGATCGAGCGACTACAAACCTATGACTTTTCCATTGAGCATCGGAAAGGTAGTACCCATGGAAATGGCGATGCAATGTCACGAAGACCATGTAGTTTGGAATGCAAGCACTGTTCAAGGGCCGATGCCAAACAAGACATTATAGATGTCCGGCTAATGACTATAACGTGTACGCATAAAAGGGACAAGGAACAACTAAGAAAGTGTCAGCTAGAAGATACAGATCTGTCACATGTTATGCAACGGCTCGAACGAAACGAAAGACCAAACAGAGAAGAGATGTTAGCAAAGAGTCCCATTGCGAAGTCATATTGGGCACAGTGGAACAGTTTAGAATTGATATTCGGTTGCTTTCATCGAGTATGGGAGAGTGAGGATGGTCAATGCAAGAAGACACTGATAGTTGTTCCCAGAAAGAGAATTCCTGACGTGCTCAGCGAGCTGCATAATGGTCCAAGTGGAGGTCATCTTGGAATCACAAAGACGATCGGGAAACTAAGCAGAGATTCTATTGGGTTGGTTGCCGTCAGTCGGTCACCTAGTGGATTGCCAACTGCAACAGAGCGAAAGGGCCCAAAACACGAAGTCATGGCCAGATGAAGCACTATATTTCAAGTGCACCATTTGAAAGGATCGCCATGGATATCGCAGGTCCATTTCCTACTAGCAACCTCGGACACAAATACGTACTAGTGGTTATGGATTATTTCAGTAAATGGCCAGAGGTATACCCAATCCCAAACCAAGAAGCAGAAACAGTAGCAGAAGTGGTTACAAACGAATAGGTTGCAAGGTATGGTGTACCAATGGAGTTACATTCTGACCAAGGCAGAAATTTCGAATCAGCTGTGTTCCAGGAAATGTGTAAATCATTGGGCATTCGAAAAACACGAACAACTGCATTGCATCCTCAATCCGATGGTATGGTAGAACGATTCAATAGAACATTGGAGGAGCACATAAGGAAAGTAGTAGACAAGTACCATAAAGAGTGGGATACCCGCATACCATTATTCTTGATGGCTTACCGATCAGCAGTGCATGAGACAACGGGCAAACTCCCGCAAAGGTAATTTTTGGCAATGACCTTCGACTGCCAGCTAATTTGAAGTATGGGATAGATGCCGATGCGGAGAGGAATGTCAAGAAATCCACTGGTGTCTTGGAAGAAGAGCTGAAAGAGATACACGATCTGGTAAGGCAACGAGCAAAGATTATGAATGACAAGATGAAAGCGAGGTACGATAAAGCAATTAATTCGGAAGGGTTTCAGGAAGGAGATTTGGTGCTGCTATACAACCCAAAACGGAAAAAAGTTTGTTTCCGAAATTGCAGTGTAACTGGGAAGGGCCATACAAAGTTGTAAAACGGATCAACGATGTAGTGTACCGCATACAAACCATTTGGAAACCACGAAGTAGAAGAGTGGTACATTTGGAGATGCTGGCAGCGTTTAGATCGAGAGATTTGTCTGATCGGGACCATCAGACTTAAGTGGAGGGCAGTGTTAGGAATGTTGGCGGCACTAAGGGGTACTGCCATCTCTAGGCCAATGCTAAGCAGTGACGTGATTCACATCAATACATCAATCATTATGTCTACATATACGCGTGGATGCGGCGGAGAAGCAACGCACAAGCACACGCTTGCTCCTAAAAGTATGCAATTGTGATTGTGGAAGTATCGCTCACACATAAAAGTGCATGGGGTGTGAGAGAAGCTATAAAAATTATGCATCTGTAGTTGTAGCTGGGAAATTTATAACTAACTTGTAAGTTCTGGAATTAGAAAAGCCTAGAAATATGCAACGAGGATGTCGGACAGTATAAAAGGGCGACAACAGTGGAGGCGAGAAGTCAGTTTCATTTGACCTATCAATCAGTTTGGTTATTAAGGAAGCTATTCGTTGCAAAGTATAAGTGTTATTGTGAAGTACTTTAATAAAAGCCACTTTTCCATTATTCAATATTGGAGTTATTTATTCAACAGTTTAGCGATACGAACGTTGGCAGAAGACTGCAAATCAGGGGAATTGCAGTAAATTCGTTACAATATATTAGAATATATATCACCAAGTTTCACGTTTTTATATTGGAAATTAAGGGAGAAATTGCCAAAAATTGTCTATCTGAACGATCGGTTGTGCGGGATATATATTATATATAGCTGCGATCGAAATGATTTTCTTATGAAATCTTCTATGATATATGCGAATAAATATCACCAAGTTTAACGTTTTTATATTGGAAATTAAGGGAGAAATTGCCAAAAAATTTTCTATCTGAACGACCGGTTGTATGGGATAGGCATATATACACTATATACAAATAGCTCCGATCAAAGTGATTTTTACAGGAAATCTTCTATGATATATGCGAATAAATATCACCAAGTTTAACGTTTTTATATTGGAAATTAAGGGAGAAATGGCTAAAATATTTCTATCTGAACGATCGGTTGTATGGGATATAACTACTTTCTAAATTGCGGCAGGAATGACCAAAATCGTCTTATGTGAACGATCGGTCCCATGTTATAGTGGTTCGATCCTAATGGATCCGACAAATGTCTAATAAAATACAAAAGTACATCCTTGTGCCAAATTTCATTGAGGTATCTCAAAATTTGAGGGACTAGTTTGCGTTCAAACAGCCAGACGGACGGACAGATTGACGGACAGACGGACATGACTATATCAACTCAGTTCGTCGTCCTGATCAATTCGGTATACTCAATGATGAGTCTATCTTCTATATTTCCTAACGTTACAAACATCGGACCAAAGTAATTATACCATTTCATGTTCATGAAAGGTATAAAAATGACACTTCCCAAGGAAGTTGGTTCTATGTACCGGAGCGACTCGGGATATTTCCCGACCAATGGCTGTCATTTAACCCCATTTAATTTGTTACGTCCCTCCACAAATTGTCATCCTCCCCGCAGCTCCTTGCAGCGGGACTGCACCATAATCTCCTGCTCCGGGAAGGTATCGAACCTAATCCGGTCCCTTCTCCTGAACCCGGTCCTGAGAAATGTTTTTGCGGCGTTTGCCGTAAAGAGATCTTTTTAGGGCGGTCATACTCTTGTCAGTATGTCACGTGCAAGGGATGGTTGCATCGGACACGTTTCCCTGGGCTATATCCCAAAATCCGACGTCCTGGTAACTTTTATAAATCTTTTGTGGCTCCTTGCTGTTCACGCCCGAGGGCGTCCCGTAGTCTACGCCCAAGCGTCCCGACTACCTTCTAGCAGCTCTGCTGCTCAGCAAGCCACAACAATTACCCGCTGCTGCTCGCGCCCTACGGCGCCATCAGCTCATACGGCCGCACCCACACATAACTACAATCTTCGTAGTAGAATCGGTAACAACGTCTAGCATCAGTCCCGGCCCGTCTTCTTCTACCCGCTTTTCCGGCAGCAATCGTGTAGCTGTGAGACACAGACTCTTAGTCCCTACCACATTTTGCACCGTTTGCTAGCACAGAATATATATGTTTGCGTCATCCACCCAATGCGGCTCCTGCCTTGGACTGTGCCACTTTCCTAGATATTCTGGTCTCCGCGACGGCAACCCCCCGACGGGCTTCATACAGCAAGTTTCCTTGGACTCCCGTTTGAGGATATTGATGACAATATGTGATCGGTCGCACCGGATGAAAAACCAGCTAACATAGGAGATTCCTATCGCCCGCTTCTCTTCTATCGCCAGAAGCTCAGACACCTGAAGCCATTCTGCTCCCCTACTTTAAAGCGAATTAGCAACTAGACTATCATCAACAGGGCTTTAGAAAACTACATAGCACAACCACCGCGCTAAATGTCATTAGCACCCAGATAAATTGCGGTTTAAATTAAAACCCAAAAAAGCTTTTGATACGGTCAACTATAGCAAGTTACTGCAAGACCTGGCCTTAAAAGGTGGACCGCAAATTATCTGGTTGGCTGGCTGACAATGGTGCAATTTAGGAACTCAATATCAAAACCAAGAAGAATTAAACAAGGGGTGCCACACGGTGGTGTCGTATCCCCACTTTTGTTTAATTTCTATATATCAAAGCTACCTTCGCCACCAGAAGGAATTTCTATCGTTTCCTATGCCGATGACTGCACAATAATTGCCACAGGCCCAGGCCCACAGATCGATGAGCTTCGCAACAAAATAAACGGCTACCTCCCTGATCTCTCCTATTTTTTCACTTCGTGAAACCTGACATTATCACCGACTAAATCATTGGCGACCTTATTTACAACATGGACGTCCCAAATGTCGACCATTTTGAACATACAAGTCGATGGCACTACGCTACCGACTGTCCTACAACCCAAAATCTTGAATGTGACGTTTGATGAGGATCTACATTTTGGTGAGCATGCAGCCGCAATTGTACCGAAAATGCAGAGCCGTAATAAAATCTTCAAATCTCTTGCTGGCAGTACTTGGGGTAAAGATAAAAAACGCTCATTACCACTTACAAAGCAATTACAGGCCGATTGCATGCTCCGCGTCCACGATATGTTCGCCATGCCTAAAGAATACTCACTGGAAGAAGCTACAGGCCTGCCAAAATACTGCCCCCTGAAACGCCACGGGTTGTCTTCTTATGTCCCCAGAACACCGTCTATATTATGAGGAGAGGATACTCCCCATTAGGGAGAGAAATGAAATGCTATTCAAACATTTCCTGTTGAATACGCAGAAACATGGGCATCACAACATACATCTGATTGATGAGCCAATACCGCCCAGGGGCTTAAGGAGTCATCTCCGTAAGCATTACAAGGAAATTGGGCACCTGAGAACACAGCCGTATGCAGCCAAAAAACACAAGCAGGTCCTCATCGAACTCCACAAATAGGCGTCGGACCTCTATGCCAGGAATTTCCCGGTGAGCCCTGTACTAAAGGAACAATACCCAAAACTTGCAGAAGAGGAACGCGCACTCCCTAGGGAAATACGAGTTACTCTAGCTTAACTTCGATCTGGATACTGCAACAGGTTAAACTCTTGCCTATCCAGAATCAACCCCGACATACAAAACGTATGTCCTGCTTGTAACGTGTCCCCACATGACAACAACCATCTCTTTAACTGTATTGTGGAACCAACGCCTCTAGCTCCCCTATCATTATTGTCCATCCCTGTTGAAACAGCAAGTTTCTTTGCACTCCCCTTAGAGGATATTGATGACAATTTGTGATCGGTTGCACCTATTGGATGGGGCGAAGCACTGCTAAAACAACAATAACAAGAAAGAATTACGAGACAAAAAAAGTTGTCTTATCCGAAAAAGTCACTTATTTCTCTCGAAATTGAGCTAGTGCGCGATCCAATACCTGTGAATGTTAGTTTTTCCAGAAAATATCAAATTAAACTCTACTATCCAACATTTAGTTCATATTACCGAAATTTATCAACCAACCAACTGCACACTGTATTGTACTTTAAAAATATAAAGATCGGTTTTCTCGAAAGCAGGTGGAGTGACTTTTTCGGTGGTGCCGGAAATTTGAAGATATAATCGGATTAAAGGCTCGTAATATCTCTTACAATAACTTAGTGCCCTTAGCAATATCAGGAAAAAACTTCTAATATTGCACCGCTCAACATTACGTATAGGTATTAGCCCACTTTAAGTGTGTTTCAGGTGTGGCTTCAAATTTCATTTGTATCATTTTTGGATCTTTATTATTATTAATCTGACGGTATATCGCAATTTCAACATGTAACTAAGCGTTACCCATGCCTAATCAACACATATTGGGAAGAACTATTGGTGTTCCAACCTTTTTTATATTCCACGCAAGATTTAATGAGGCATTGAAATTTCGAGTGTTGTGGTCAAGTGATAAGATATGGACGGGGGAAAATTTATGATGCTGATAGAACTAAACCAATATAAACACGTGCGGGCTGATATAGGAATAACGAAACCAGTATCAATCGCTTAGTGTGATTATGTACTTCACATAAGCACATGCGCATGAACAGTCATATCCCATATAACCGGACACTCAACGTCACAATATAATTTTCTGGTTACTGAAGGGGACAGACAAAAGAAGTTTGAAGTTGATCATCATCACATTTATATGCGCATTGAAATTTTATTATAGGTACCCGTTCGGAAATATTGATGATTGTGCTAGAGTTCGTATTATATGACATTTATTTTCAATATAAATGGATATACAAAGGACTTGCTGTTATCAACGAAAGAATTTGCGCATTCGTGGCTACATCACATTTCACGGCTACTAATTCGAAATCGTGAAAGATACCGTCTATCTGAGACAAATTCTCAACGAAAACAATGTCGGCTTATCATAAGGTGAATAAATAAATCCTAACATCTACTTAAGCTGCTCGGCCTTAAGGACTTAGGGATTTCTCTGTAATTGTAATAAATCTAAAGGAACTCTTAGTTATTCTGCTCCTTCTGTTATCGTCCTAATAGCTGAACTGTCGAATAAATTACCCAAATATTCAGTATAGCAAAATGTTTTACATTTAATATTTTAGTACTCGCGTTCTTCCCTTACAACGTTTGAAAATCACACTATATGACCATCACCAGAACTGAGTTTTCCTCGTTCCCTATTTCTCACAAAGTATAATCTTCTCCGAACAGTCTTTTACAGCTGCCTATTTATTTCTCGTTTCTGCACCTCATAGTTGCCTTTTTCTAGTTTCTGTATCTCATATTGCTGTCTATGTGTATGTGTATATACCTGAGTAATATGCACTCTTTATCGCTGTGTACATCTCTTCATCTCATATTTACTTTTACCGCCTATGTTATTGTTGTTCAGCATTTGTTAATAACGACATAGTGACGTATCGAAACTGCTAAACTTCAGCACAATATGTACCTACGGAAAAGGGTAATTTAACATCAATGAACTATAATACTTAGCGAGCGCTATCTGTAGCATTGTGGCAGAAGAAATACCCTAGAATACATTTTGCTTTTTAAATGCTGGCTCGAACAAATGCTGTGTTATAAACAAAATAGTAAAATTTCTTCTTCGTATACGTGGTGTGCACACTAATATTCGAAAACCCTTCGAGACATTTATGTGCGCATATACAAGTTTATATACATACTTATGTGATGATTGGAGAAAGAAAGAGAGCTGCGCTATAAAAAGTTGGTGTGTAACTATGGTGCGACTTTTGTGGCCGCTAAAGAGGATTTATTATTTATTCAAACGTACTGAAGTCCAGATTACCTTATATGGCTTGCCCATACCGTTGCCTTAAGCACATTGGATACTAACTGCAAATTTAATTTCAAAAACAAATAACAGTGTGTTATTTGGGTGTAGCCAATAATGTTGGAGCATTTTACCAAGTATCAACTTAAGAAAAAAATAGTTGTAAAAATAAATCTCAGGTTTCTTAGCAACCATGGTCATTTCTGGAAATAAAGCATATCTTCTGTAGTTGGAATAAGTAAACTTCGCTTCTTATAAGAAAACGGAGTCTAATAACTTCCTATCAAAAATGCTTATGACTTTGTACGCAGTAGAGCTTGTCCCCTAAATAGTTTTAGTAGAAGGGAAATGTCGACAAAGTGAAGCAAGGAGCAGAGTCTTTACTTTCGTTGTTCACTATTATATCAATATTATTATATGTGTTGTGACGAATATTAATATCACTAAGCGACACTACAACCACTAAGCCGATACTAAGCAGTATGTACGTAAACAAATTAATCATCTACACACATACATACAATGCAGCAGAGACGTACTCACAAAGGCATGTCATCATCAGTATTACTCACATATACACACGCATATGGATATAAACTACAAATATACATGTGTATAGCTAATTGCAAGTAGCAGGCGAAACGTCTAGACTGTAGTAGAAATATGTGAATGAAGCAGGAGAGAGTATAAAAGAGCGCAAGCTGACCAATCATTAATCAGTTTTATTTAAGCACGCTATCAGTTGCGAAGTGAAGTTTAATTGCGAAGTGAAGTTTAATTGCGAAATACTTTCAAAGTAGTCTAATAAAGACCATTTTGTGATACAGAATATTGGAGTATTTTACTCAACAGTTTAGAGATACGAACGTAAACAGAAGATTGAAAATAAATAAATAAAAAATTATTTAAATGCATTGCTAATAACGCTACAGGTCACGGCAAAAAATTCAATGTAACAAATCATTTCTGTTGAACGCGCCGGACAATTTGGATTAAAAACATATAGTTTACATATGTACGGACCTAGTTGTCTATAAAAGGAAAATCAACAAAAAAGCTAGTGAGTAGAGGCATCTGCCTTCAAACTAGTATGGAGTATGAATTTTGGAAATTGCGAGTTCAAAACTCAGCTCTTAAAATGCTAGCTGATTAAGAAGTGAAACTTAGAAACATATCCTACGTATTAACCATTTCCGTATGCAAATTTTATAATTTTCCTCTAAAACCCATAACAGGTCCTATATAGTTTACAAGTTCTAAGTGTAAAATATCATATGGTTTCAATTTCAAACCGCATAGTTTCCAATCCAATACGAAATAAAAAGTTAAACTTTCGTACTTTGACTAGCGTTATTTAACTTCGGCAGAACATTTTTAGCTATGTATGGGTGTATGTAACTAATAAAGAAAGAGAACGGGGAATGGTCACGTAATAGGGAGGATTCCCTTGAGGTGCTTTTCTATACACATTTCCCATCGGGAGAGGATTTTAAAGAGCCAGCAAACAGCACTCGCACTTCGATCACGGAGCGGGTAGTGCCGAGCCCAAGTGGGCGTTGAAGACGTTTTCTTAGTTTAATTCTCCGGGCCCAGATGGTATATTCCCGGCTATGCTACTAGTTTCAAGTACAGTGGTCGTGGAATGGCTTAGATTAATATTCGATGGGTGCATCATGTACCGCACTCTTGGAGAACTACTCATGTAGCTTTCCTACCAAATCAGGGTAGATCGGTCATATGTGTCCCAAAGACTATAGACCTATTAGCTTAACAATATTTCTGCTCAAGCCCTTTGAGAGGCTGATAGATGTGTACATAAAATCCAACGTGGATGAAAAGCTCCTCTCCGCAATACAACATGCGCACACAAAGGGCAAATCGGTAGACATCACACTGCATGGGGTGGTAATAAGAATAGGGAAAGCTCTTGCATAGAGCTGGGATTGGAACTGGGACTGTGAATAAGGGATGTAGAAGAATAAGGTAAACTAGAGTGATGGAAAATGATGGAGGAAGTAAGAGACTGATAAAGAGATAGAGTTAGATGAAGATAGAGAGATAGGGACAGATGGAGCGGAAGAGGAGTGAGGGAAAATACGGAGAAGGTGAAGAGAGAGCAGAGGTAGCAGGGAATAATAGGATAGGGAAATGTGGAAAGAGGAAGAGGGAGAGTAAGAGGTAAAAACTTATTCAGATAGACCAAAGTAAGGGCAGCACAACGTCAACACTCCAATCAACCTTAAAAAAAAACAAGTAAGGAAGGCTAATTTCGGGTGTAACCGAACATTACATACTCAGCTGAGAGCTTTGGAGACAAAATAAGGGAAAATCAACATGTAGGAAAATGAAGCTGGGTAACCCTGGAATGTATTTGTATGACATGGGTATCAAATGGAAGGTATTAAAGAGTATTTTAAAAGGGAGAGGGCCATAGTTCTATAGGTGGACGCCATTTCGGGATATCGCCATAAAGGCAGCCGCCCTGGTCCAGCATTTGTTTGTACGATATGGGTATCAAACGAAAGGTGTTAATGAGTAGTTTAAAAGGTAATAGGCCTTAGTGTCTAGAATGTGTTTGTACATTAGGGGTATCAAATGAAATGTGTTTTTGAGTATTTTTAAAGGGAGCGGGCCTTGGTTCTACAGCGCTTTTCTAGATATCGCCATAAAGGTGGACAAGGGGGACTCTAGAATTTGTTTGTACGATATGTGTATCAAATGAAAGGTGTTAATGAGTATTTTTAAAGGGAGTGGGCCTTAGTTCTATAGGTGGAGGCCTTTTCGAGATATCGCCATAAAGGTGGACCAGGGGGACTCTAGAATTTGGTTGTACGATATGGTTATCAAACGAAAGGTGTTAATGAGTATTTTTAAGGGAGTGACCCTTAGTTGTATATGTCAAGGCGTTTTCGAGATATCGACCAAAATGCTGACCAGGGTGACCCAGAACATCATTAGTTGGGTACCGCTAATTTATTTATATATGTAATACCACAAACAGTATTCCTGCCAAGATTCCAAGGGTTTTGATTTCTCCCTGCATTACTTTTTCGTTTTATTCTACTTAATATGGTAGGTGTTACACCCATTTTATAAATTTTTGCAAAGTTAAATTTTGCGTCAATAAACGAATCCAATTACAATGTTGCATCTTCTTTTTCATATTTGGTATAGAATTATGGCATTTTTTTATTTTTCGTAATTTTCGATATCGAAAAAGTCTGAGATGAATGCCCAGTAACCTACATACCAAATTTCATCAAGATACCTCAAAATTTCCTCAAGTTATCGTGTTTACGGACGGACGGACAGACGGACGGACATGGCTTAGTAAATTTCTTAATATACTCTGTGAGCTCTGCTCAGCTGAGTATAAAATTAGAATAGCAAATCATTTTATCCCGTACAGCAGTTAACGCCATTCACACAAAAGGAAGTTTTTTATGAAAAAAAAAACTCTATCTTAGATAACTTAACTTGTAAATTTGTGATTTGTTCAAAGGCCCGATGGATATTTCTGGATTCTTTTTCAATGGGATCATTAACTCCAACCCGAAAAAATGAAGTCTGAGCAAAAAAAATGATAAAGTTTTCTTAACATTTCATGTTAAACTGTGCATAACCGCGCACGAGAGGTAAAAAGGTTCACACAAATAACCACGTACAAACATGAATGTATACCGCAAATTTTGTATAAGCAAAAAAGTCTTATCGGTACATCAAATTATGTACAAATTTCTGACAGCTTAGCAGAGAAATGTTCCCTAAATAACCAAATTTAAACCTTCTGTCATATTAAGAAAAAGTTGAACATATGTTATTAAGGTCGCACAATAACCAGCCTTACGTTTTCTATGTACGACGATTACAAAGTTTGTAATGTCAGATGCAGTATTCAACATTAATAAATTTTATTGATAAAATTATAGGTTTGTATACATACACATGAGCTCTTACTAGGCCAGCGGCAAACCCCCAGAAAGTCGCTTAGAAACACGAAAGAGTGACCAAATCATTCATAGTCGCTAATAGTAGCCTACCTTTATGTTTTCGAGGATGCTGAATCCGAATCTGAAATTTATTTTATCCTAAAATTGGGGGAACATTGTCAAAATCGACACTTACCTTAAAAATGACTAAAAAAATTGTTCATGTTTTTTCGTGTTCAACTCGCTGTCCCTCAGCCAATTATGAATATTGTTCTTTGAAAATTGTATGGCATATTTGTGAACATATTCGCAAAGTAGTAAAGGCTGTTCGAAATTTCTAAAGCATTTTCCGATTAATAGGGAAATTTTGTAAAAAAATTGTTCTGCTTATCCGACTCGGCGCATACTTTTGCAAAAGTTGTGTGACAAAGTTTTTAATTTTCGATATCTAAACATGCTGTCTCAAAGAGTCATATATATAGAAGTTTTCTAGAAAATTTAAAACATTGATTTTTATTAGAAAAAAATAGAAAACGATTTCAAAATCCGCGCGGTCAGAGTTGCCCGCATCGGAAGGACGAGGTATTCTTATCATTGACGGTATGGCTAGACTACAAACAGTGACTGCGAAGTCATTTGTTGATATTAATGGCTTAGGAAATGTAATTTTGAACGGTATTGTAAATAGTCTTCGCAAAGTCGAAGAAGTTCATCTTATTTTTGATAGGTACGACGACGAATCACCTAATCCAAAACAAGAAGAGAGAAATCGTAGGTACGTTACGTCCACTAAAAACTATGATAAAACAGGAAATAGACCTTTGCAAGTTTTGAAAGCTGTGTTATCAAACAATGAAAACAAATCTAGTCTAACTGCTTTCTTATGTACTTATATTAAAAATAATTTATTTGCTTACATTGAAGAATTCGCTGATAGAGAAAAAAAGGTCTATTTATCGGGTGGATTAGAACCACGCAATGAATTATTTGTTATTGAGATGAGTGGGATGTGTAGTATAGATGCTATGTTGAAATTCAATCATAATGATGCGGATTCTCGATTGGTTTATCGCGTAAAACGTGCCCAAAGCGGAATCAATAAAGAGCAAATAATTATTGTAGAGTCACCCGATACGGATGTATTTATATTACTGTTAAGTAACTTCTAATCGTTAGAAAATAAGCCTCAACTTATACGGGCAAATAAACTATTCGTGCAGATTTGAGAAGATATATTCCTATACATAGCTTGTCGGAAAAACTTGGATTGCCTTTAACTTCTTCTTTCGTAACCGTGCACGCAATAACTGGATGCGAACGAAGTCCTCGCGTTTTTTCATTGGTAAAAAAACAGTCTACACTGTAGCAAAAAAAAAATCAGATTTAGAATTAAATGACCTTGCTGATATATGCAATGCTTCAATCGAACGTGCTCTTGGAATTGTTAGCAATTTTCTGGCTATGTTGCACGATCGACTTAATAAATCAAAATCTATTCGTACTCGCATAACTTCGATTAGATATAATTTAGCCCAAGTATCGATAGGTTAACACCGTCCAAGCCTGCATTATAAAAACACGTACTGAGATGTATTTGGCAAATTCACGAATGGAATCAATCAATGTCTTCTAACATCGAAAAAAAAAATTGGAAGAATATGGATGGCTAATCGATGAAGGAATTTTATTGCCGGAATATTACGACGGCATATGTGCAATGGAATACTTGAAAAACTTTTACTGTTCCTGTTCGCAAAAAGAATCTTGTTCTACAGAAATCTCTCCATGTCAAAAATTTAATTTAAAATGTTGCGATTTATGCAGTTGTCGACCTTCATGTATGAATAAAGAAATTCCAAAAAATGAGCAAAATTACAACTAAATAATTAATTTGATTCATTTACATTTATTCCATGTATATTTAAATATATTATTCAACAAACGAAATATTACTTGTACAACATTTTGAAGTTAAATTGTACTCATGTTATTACTCGAAGAAGCAATAGAAAATCTAAAATCCATTGACTAAGCATTTGGCGAGATGACACGCCGCGCGCTCGGTTTATTGAAATCGCTGTTTATTTTTTTCTAATAAAGATCAACGTTAGAAATTTTCCAGAAAACTTCTATATATATTACTCTTTGAGACTGCATATTTAGATATTGAAAATTAAAAACTTTGTCACACAAATTTTGCAAAAGTATGCGCCGAGTCGGATTAGCAGAAATTTTTTTTTCCAAAATGTCCCTATTAATCGGAAAATGCTTTAGAAAATTCGAACAACCTTTACTAGTTTTCGAATATGTTGACAGATGTGCCATAAAATCTTCAAAGAAAAATATTCATAATTGGCTGAGGGACAGCGAGTTGAACACGAAAAATCATGAAAAATAATTTTACTCATTGTTAACGTAATTGTCGATTTTGACAATATTCCCCCAATTTTAGGATAAAATAAACTTCAGATTCGGATTCAGCATCCTCGAAAACATAAAGGTAGGCTATTATTAGCGACTAAGAATGATCTGGTTACTCCTATGTCATTTTTGGGGTAGTTGCCGCTGGCCTATACGATCCGTGTTAAATTGTTATCCTCAATATTATTATTAATATTGTGGTGCACATACTTATGTATTTCTTGAAGTTGTTGTAACAGTGCTTCTCCCCAACCAATAGCTGTGACCACTCACAAATTGTCATCAATATCCTCTAACGGGAGTCCAAAGGAATTGCAGTTTCAAAAGGGGTGGGTCAGAGAGATAGGTGTGTTAGAGGCGTTGGTTCCACATTGCAATTGGTAAGATGTTTGGTGGGAAAACTTGTTTCAGTCTCCAGATCGAAGTAACACTATACGTTTCCCTATATCTTCTAAAAGGCCTGTCGTATCCAATTGTTATCTAATATATTATTTATAATTGTTCTTTTTATGTGCAGGTTTCTTTTTCGCTCTTATTTGGAATAAAAATCTATAAATAAATTTTGGTTGTAAAGATGGAGATTCGTGTTATTAGCGAGCTTTGGGCATTATTGGTCGTAGTGCTTTTGTTTAGCTATATTTTATTAAAATAATTTGTCAAAAATAAACGACTGTGAGCAAACAAAGAAATCTATTTTTACTATGGCACTATTGTGAATATTTGATTAGAAATAACACTGTATTACTATCAGTTGCTAACATTCTCCAGATGGCAGCACACGCAAAGTAAGTTTTTATTGATAGATGATTGATAGATAGAACAGCTGATTTCTGTTGATATTTAGTATAGGTTAGGTGGCAGCTGCCCTGATAAGGATAGCTCACTTGGACAACACGAAGGTCCGTTGTGATACCACATACACCAAAAATAACGGTGACTTAGATCTAGCTACTTAGAGAGTCGTTGGGTAGCAACGATAAAGCTCCGAATAATACCGATCTCAACTTTGGATAAATCCTCGGGGGATCCAAGTGAGTCGAAATCGAAGTACTTTCACCTAGTTCTGGCAAAAGCTGGGCAATGAAGCATAAAGAGATTTGGTGATTCCACCTCATCATCCTCCAGACAGCTGCAGCAGGATGGAGTTTCCAGTATATTGAGACGTACCGCATGGATACCCATGGGACAGTGCCCTGTCAAAACCCCAATGACCATTGATAGGTGAGCCTTAGTGAACCCAATTATTTCAGCAGACCTCCTGCCATCCACTTTCGGCCAGAAATATTTTACTACCCTGCAAGACGTGGTGTCCGCCCAACGTTTGCTGAGCTGACTCGAGGCCCAGCTATGGAGGAGCAATCCTTAGGTGGCCAGCGGGATCCCGAAATCCCTACATCCATCTTCATCCGGTTCAGTTGTACCGATGCGGGCTAAGAGGTCCGCTTGACAGTTAACCGGGATATCACTATGGCCCGGGACCCAGATAATCTTAATTGCAAAATAATTCGATGCAATCGCAAGCGAGGTCAAGCACTCCCAGACCACCCTCGATCGCACTGTAGTTGAGCTCAAGGCCTTGATAGCCGCTTGGCTATCAGAGTAGCTGCTAAATTCCCTAACCGTAGTAGCACTGGATAGCATTCCATCACTGCAACACTCCAACACTGCAGTGATCAGCCAACTTAAACTTGCGGCTTAAATTTAGCTCTTGACAAAAGACCCCGCCCATATAGCAGAATCGGTTTGACCACCATCTCATAAAGCCAGTGTACTACTCTTGGCGAGAGTCCCCATCTCTTTCCAATAGCCCCTCTGCAGCAGTACAAGGCGATGGTGGCCTTCCTGGCCTGATCTTCCACATTGGGTTTCCAGGATAGTTTCTTGTCCAAAACAATCCCCAAATATTTAACCCTATCAGAAAGTACCAGCGGTACCCCTCCAATCGAGGGAGTTCTGTAATCGGGCGACTTATATATCCTTGTGAAAAGAACCAATTCCGTTTTTCCCGGGTTCACCGCCAATCCACATGATTCAGCCCACCTATCCACAGTATCCAGGTAGCCCTGCAGAACATCGCGCACGGTGCCCAGAAATTTGCCTCTGACTAGAATAGCGAGGTCAACTGCATAGGCAACCACCCGACAACCATTGGCTTCCAGCTCCACAAAAAGATCGTTGACTACCACAACCCAGAGGGGAGGAGATAGGACACCCCCCTGTGGCGTACCCCTGCACACCTTCCTCTTAATTATGGCCCCTCCCCACTCCGCTGCGACAATTATGCCGCATTGAAGTTTGTTAATAAATCCAAGCAGAGCCTCCTCGACCCCTAAACCTACCAGAGCTCTTTCGATTGTCCCCGGTAAGACAATCCCCTCGGTGTCTAGAAAGGCATCCTGTGTTCTAGGGACCCCTCTATTTGCTTTACAATCGAATGGAGAGCCGTTTCCGTCTATCTGTCCTTGCAGTACGCATGCTGTGAAGCCGACAGTAACCCCCGAGGTATCCTTTCCCGTAGGTACAGTTCAATCAACCGCTCAAACGTCTTAAGAAGAAATGACGAGAGCCTGATTCGCCTGAAATCCTTAGGTGATACATGAGAGCTTTTGCCGGCCTTAGGAGTGAAAATAGCCCTAACCGTGTTGCAAGACTTCGATATATTGTTAAGCCTGAGGAAGTTAGTATATATGATGGCCAACCAGCGGCAGGAAATCCCCAAAGACTTTTGAAGTTGCGCAGGAATGATTCCATCAGGGCCCGGAGACCGCCGACCATGCAGGCGAAGATCCCTGCACAACTGGGACGTCGGGAAAATGATTGTCCAGTAAAAGCTTTAGGGACTCCTCGCTACTTATCGACCAGTTCCCACCATCATCTCGCAGATACCCCAGTGCAGCGAGATTCCTATAGAGTATTTAACTAAGCATCGCGGATTCATTGCAGCCTTCTATGTTTTCGCAGAAGCTTCGCCATGCATCTGGCTTGGCTATACTTATTTCATATTTATACATCCCCAGCTTCACCTTATAGAGCTCCCAGTCCGAGGGTAATTTACTCCTCCTGGCTCTGTTGAAGAGCCGCCGACTGGACGCTCTTAGTTCTTCAAGAGAATCCGACCACCATAGCGGCTTGCCCTTCCCCCTGTAAATTTTCAATGGGCAGGACAGCTGAAAAGCGCTATTGCTTGCCGAGGTGAAGTTTTCCACCAGAACGTCTATCTCAGATTCGGACAGGTCCGAACTAATGGTAGGCGCCGCAGGCAGTAGCTCTCCCAGCTTCCTACAATACAAGTCTCACTTAGCACTTTTAGGGTTCCTAAAAGATATTTTACCGGGACGTTCGTCGTTCACCGAGAATTGAATATATCCGTGATCAGAGAAGGAGTGCTCGTTGAGAACCCTCCAGCCAGATATCCGACCTTCCAGTTCTCTACTAACCAAGGTGAGGTCCAGGATCTCCTCCCTTACCGCAGTAATAAAAGTCGGGTCATTCCCCCTATTACATATACAAAGTCCCTCATCTACAATAAAAGTTAATAAAGACTCACCTCTATTTTTGGTATCCGAGCTTCCCCAGATGCTATGATGGGCATTAGCATCGGTACCGATGATCACGCCAACACCTCTCCGCCTTGCTTCAGCGGTGATTTCGCCCACTATCGCAGGTGGTGGTCCCGCTACGTCCCCTTGGGCATGTACGCTGAGACCACCTACATTTCATTACTTCCTCGCTCGAGGCAGACCGTGGTTACGTCAGCATTGCTGAAATTAGAGAGAATAAAACCTTTAATCTCTTTTTTAACAATCGCACAGGATCTAGGCCTACTTGCCTCCCCATGCACCAAGGTGTTGAATTTTCCAGTCCTTAATCCAGAAATCTTACTGCCGTTACTACTCAGCCACGGCTCCTGGACAAGGACTATATCCACTCCGCCCTTTTCAAGGGAGAGCAACAAATTTGCGGAAGCCGCCTTAGAGTGCTGAAGATTGGTTTGACGAATTTCCATCAAAACCGCTCGCACCCCATCCTTGGCGGATTCGTGTTAGTCGTGTCCATTCTAAAAAGTCCCCCCTCAAGGCCGCTATCCGGAGCCGATTGTGTAGCCGCCCTTCAACGGTCTCATGGTTATCTATGCTACGCAGGGAGGCCACGAGAGGGGTGGCGCATTACCTTATGAGTAATGCGTTCAGAGCCAGACAGGACGCAAATCGGAAAAATCTTCAGCCGTACCTACACCACCAACTTAACGGCGACGCAGCCGGAACGTACCTTGAGGCCCGCCACGGTTTTAACGGGACATGGGCAGGTGCAGCATTATCTTACCAGCCGTTTCGATAGGGTTTCACCCCGACCTAATAGGGTGGCAGAATACGGCACCTACCAGCCCAAAGTCATAAATTCCTAAACATAGTCAAAATTAAAGTCCCTAACAATCCATTTCGTCACCGTTGTGTACCGATCTTGACCCTTAACATGGTCCTCCCTCCTCTGAGCTCGGCACAATGACTCAGGGGTGCGGGTTTTATCGAGTTGTCCTCTCTAGATCCGCCATTATGAGTAGAAGCAGGGGCACCTCGTGCAGGACGTGATAACTAATCACGCGTGAAATTCGTCACTATGGTCGGTCTAAGACTGATAACAGTCCCTGATCCAGAGCCTGGAACCACTTATGATATCCAAGCCAAGTATCTTAGCCCCCTCTTGTGAGACGTTTATATTTGTTGCGCAAGATTCGCAAGGGTCCGGCTAGTTATCATTATAACTAATACGAGTATATATGCAATATTTTTGTATGCTCAGAACAACAGTTCTGGTCACGGAATGACTTTATATTGCGTCTTAGGCTTTTTAGAAGGACCTTTACTTATTAAACCAAGTCATGATAGGAAATTCCAAAATTTGTGTTCTATCAAGAGAGAGAGAATAGCAAACTAAAAAAGGTCCCGCATTGACCTTAATGTAACAGAAGGGTCATGAATATGGGTGAACACACTGACATACTTTTTGAGTATAAAAACCATATCTGTAGGCATTGGATCAGAAAATATACTCCTGCTATAAACGAGGTTCGTAGACATCTACTTTATGGCGGCCTAAAGTTGGTGTTCGGAAGTTCCAAAAACATACCTCATACCATAAGAGTCACATTTGAGGTGACATGCTATATTTAAGTAAGTAAAGAAATATGTATACAAGGATTATAACTGCACAACCTTTATCTCCTCGGCGGTGTTTTTCGTTGGTATAAATTGCATTGAGCCTGTTCGGGCGCTCTTTTAGTAGAAAATCATGAATTATAAATGCGAATATAAAATGAAATGTTAAAATATTATGATAAACTACCTTTGGCCTAAATAAAGGTTAATATCTTAAGAACAAATGAAAGTATTGAAATAAAAAACCATCTCCTTTTAATACCACTATCAATACTTTTCGTTCGACATATACATATGTCACTAAAATTTATCCATTACTACAACTGGTTTACATTTAACTCCATATCCCAGAAACGAATTTAGGTACCTCAATAACAAAGCCCTCATCAACAGCTTTCGTTTCATATTTATATTGCGGAAAGAAATATAGCTTAGAAAGTATTCGCATATCTAGCAAATACATATACGTAAGCAATTTTATAAAAGTCGGTCAAATATTTCTGAGCCTATTCAAGCCACACAAATCTTTCATACCAATCAGATACGAGAAAAGCTGTTTAAAATAAATTTAAGGAAAAACAAGTAAGGAAGGCTAAGTTAGGGTGTAACCGAACATTACATACTCAGCTGAGAGCTTTGCAGACAAAATTGACTTTTTTATGGATACATACAAATGGAAATACTAAAAAGTGGAGCAACTTGCTTTTGCTTTCTTTGTTCAGCTATCAATTCGTTTTATTTGAATATTTTTTTTAAATATGAAAATTTGATTAAATTTGAACGCTTTTCTTTATCATTTTTTTTTAAATCACCACTGAAATATTTTCGAATTGCTCTAAATTATGAGACCGATACGAGTCCGAAATTATAGACCAAGGGTGAGGTTTTTTGGAACGATGTTCCTTCATCTTTTGTCAAATAACGATAATCACCATGTAGAAAAATGAACTTAGGGTAACCCTGGAATGTGTTTGTATAACATGGGTATCAAATGAAAGGTATTAAAGAGTATTTTAAAAGGGAGTGGGAATTAGTTCTATAGGTGGACGCCTTTTCGAGATATCGCCATAAAGGTGGACCAGGGGTGACTCTAGAATGTGTTTGTACGATATGGGGGTATCAAATTAAAGGTATTGTAGAGGGTTTTAAAAGGAAGTGGCCCTTAGTTGTATATGTGAAGGAGTTTTTGAAATATCGAACAAAATGTGGACCAGGGTGACCCAGAACATCATATGTCCGGTACCGCTAATTTATTTATTTATTTAATACCACGAACAGTATTCCTGCCAGGATTCAACTTTTTCTTTTTCTTCTACTTAATATGGCAGGTGGCACATCCGTTTTACAAACTTTTTTCTAAAGGTATATTTTACGTCAAAAAACCAATAAAATCACCATGTTCCATCCCCTTTTTTCGTATTTGGTATTGAATTATGGAATTTTTTCATTTTCCAAAATTTTTGATATCAAAAAAATGGGCGTGGTCATATTCGTATTGCGCCCAATTTTAATACCGAGATAAAGTGAGTTCAGAAAAGTACGTGAACTAAGTTTAGTAAAGATATATTAATGTTTGCTCAAGTTTTCGTCTTAAAGGCCGAGCGGAATCACAGACGGTTGACTGTGTATAAAAACTGGGCGTGGCCTCAAACCGATTTCGTCCATTTTCACAGAAAACGGTTATCTTCATAGAACCTATGCCCTTACAAAATTTCACAAGGATTGGTAAATTTTTGTTCGACTTATTGCATTGAAAGTATTCTAGACAAATTAAATGAAAAAGCGCGGAGCCACGCCCATTTTGAAATTTTATTTTATTTTTGTATTTTGGTGCAACGTATCATTACTGTAGTTGACATAATTGACTTATATGCGGCAAAGATATTAAATTTTTGTTAAAATTTGACTTACATTTTTTTTTAATGTGGGCGTGTTTGTCATACGATTCTGCTAATTTTTATTCAGAACACATATTGTAGTAGGATTAACGTTCCTGCAAAATTTCACCGGGACATCTTCAACGACTGCTAAATTACAGCTTGCAAAACTTTTAAATTTCCTTTTTTTAACTTTTAAAAGTGGGCGGTGCCACACCCATTTTCCATAATTTTATTAATTTTCTATTCTGCATCACAAAGTCAACCCATCCACCAAATTTCATCGCTTTATCCGTCCTTGGTAATGAATTATCGCACTTTTTCGGTTTTTCAAAATTTTCTATATCGAAAAAATGGGCTTGGTTATAGTCCGATTGCTCAGGAACTTACATACCAAATTTCATTAAGTCAAAATTTACTCAAGTTATCGTGCTCACGGACAGACGGACGGACGGACGGACATGGCTAAATGAATTTCTTTTTTCGTCCAGATCATTTTGATATATAGAAGTCTATATCTATCTCGATTAGTTTATGCCGTTACGGATATCGTTATGCGAACAAAGTTAATGTACTCTGTGAGCTCTGCTCAGCTGAGTATAATAAGGGGAAACATTTTTATGAGTGTACAGACGTTCCGGTTTTTGGACATCATTAATATCTTGACTGCTTATGCTTTCCAAAAAACAAGTTATGGGTCCATGAAAATACCGTTAGCAATTGGTTTGTGTGGATTTGTGAAATGTTTGATATTATATAGTCACTATATTATAGTGTATACTGTGATATATAATCCGGCCCTAAAACCTTTTCAAGACCACTGTCGGTGAAAGAAGCACTGAATTTTCCCGGAAGACAAATTTCCAACGTATATTTATTTACTTACTTAATTGGCTCTTAACCGTTTAAACGGTTATGGCCGTCCAACAAGTCGCGCCAGTCGCCAGTTGACCACACAGAGGGAGTTTAAATCATTTTCCACCTGGTCATTCCAGCGGAGTGTGGGTCACCTTCTTCCTCTGCTTCCATAGGCGGGTTCCGATAAAAACACTTCCTTCGCCGGAGTGTCATCTTTCATTCGCATAACAAGCGCAGCCGCTGCGTTTTAATTCGCTGGACTATGTTGATGTCTGCGTAGAGCTCCTACAGCTCATCGTTAAATCTTCTTCGGTACTCGCTATCAGCAACGCGTAGAGGTCCATAAATCTTTCGAAGAACTTTTCTCTCGAACACTCCCAAACCCGCGTCATCTGATGTTGTCATGGTCCATGCTTTTGCACCATATAGCAGGACAGGTACGATAAGTGACATGACATCGCCCGAACTTAGACTTCTTTACTTAGTTCTGCTGTTGTGTGCATCACAATGTATGATCAAAACTAAGATGTGCATTCTTGCCAAGCGGATATCCGACAACGAACCTGAATGACCGTGTTACAAGGTACCAACTGCAGTTGTGCTTAAATTAATATATTCACACCTACGTAAATGTTCCTAGAGCGCATTCTATAACAATAACTTCCGACGTAGAAAATATAGTATATAAATTTTGCAGGATTACGAAAATAACACTGCTTATTTACCTACGTAATTACGTACATATACAATATGCAGTTGCATGAAAATGATTTAACATAGATAAATTCAAACCCGTTGTACCCGAACATGATCCCAAACATTCACACTAATCGAAGGTGGGCTATATAAACGCGAGCTTCAATGACAAAGTGATAGACCCAGAGGATATTTTATGCTGTTAGGCTCTGAATTATATGCTTATGCAAAGATATGCTAGCGCCCATACTAATATTTACTTAATTTAATATTTATTTATATGCGAGTTATGCTTATGTTTGAGCGACACACATACATACATATATAATTTGCTGAAACAATTGATTGCTGTGCTGCTGCTGGTGGCTATAATGTGGATAGGTCCGATAATAATGGTGATAACCGCCAAAACGCTGGCTTTAGTTGTCCCATTGATGCCTGCTGCATAGCTCTGGGTGGTTTTGTATGTATGTATCTTTTAGTTAGAATTTGAACCCAACCAAAAAGGGGGTATACTTGCACAAAAACACATACAATTATTGGACATTTTATATCAGGTTTTCTCTCACGTTTACTCAGTGGAATTTTAATGACATATTTGCAAAAAATCGGTGGTAGTTTAAAACCAAGTTTTGGGTATGAATAACAAAACTATTTGAGCAGTCGAGGAGTGCAGAGGTCTTTTTTTCGCTCTGCTCTTTTTTCGGATTTTTTACGAATTTTTCACTGTGTTTTCGAGTTTTAATATGTAAAAGTACCTATTTATCGCTTTTCTTACATCGAAAAGCCATTTTCATTTTACAATATTGATATTGACTTTAATTTGTGGATTTTACTTTTAATAAGCATTTATAAATAATATATATTTGTGTGATGCCGTGTGTGTGCGGACATAAAGTTGACCGCGGTAAACCAAAAATATCTTGTGCTCAATGCAAAGAGTATTTACATTTGGAGTGCGTTGACTTATCTTCCGATGATGCGGATTTTGTCTTAAATTCTAATAGACAATTCTTTTGCAAGTCTTGTTTGTCTGAAAGTCGTAAATCAATTTGTTCGCCTCCACTCTTTTCCGCTACCAACAACAATGCATCGAAAAGCCATTCTATTGAGTGTGAAAACAATTGCAAAATACATTCCGCTACTATCATTAAAGAAATTACTACTCTTAGGGGAGAGAATGCTCCTATTCTTCGATTTTGAGTACAGTATGTGATGACTATAAACTCTTGCTAAAAAAATCTAATGACATGCATAGTGAGCTTTGTGCCATGCGCGCTCTACTTTCTGATTAAAACAATGCACTATCTAAGCTTACTTCAGATATAAATAAGCCACGCTGTTGTGATATCACGAACGCTCATCACCAATTTTCGGCTGCCAACAACGATGCTGACAGTTTAATCTCTTTTCTGCCTTCTCCTTCTTGTTCGGGTGCTGCTACGGCCAATGCTACGTCTATTGTTACGTATAATTGTTATAATGCAAATGATCTCAATGCCAATGCGGCTAGTCCGAACTCATTATCAGCTGCCGTTTCAACACCTCCCGCTACTGCGAATGCTGGCTCTGCTAACAACAAACATGCCAAAATATCGTTAAGTACCCTGCAAAAATTGTTGGATTACGTGTTCCATTTTCTTCATGTTGAAGTACTTTAACAATACTCCTTTGCAATGCGTTTGCGGAGCACCATCAGCCGATCATTGCTCGTTTTTTAACGACCGTGATCACGACACGATGACGATGGAACAGAGTTGCCAAAAGTAAAATATTGCATGCAAATAACTGACAATATTTTACTATGGCAACTCAGATAAAATGCAACCGCGCACTGGTTTTATGTATACATACTATAGTATGTATAGAGAAATATTAGTTTCTTTATTCACGCAAATGCTAAATAACATAAGAATATTCGTAGTATAAAGTATAAAAGTTGTATTGCCCCTCTTCATTTACTTTCATTTTAAATTAAATTCACTTCGATAATTCTTTCCGACACACTTCTTCTTTAGTACTTTGGCATATGATCCTCTGTGGGTGCTCTATGGAGTACTACAGTGAAAATACTTTGGAAAGTACTCTCACGTATGTACTCTATGGAATACTCACAAACAAAGTGAGAGTGGGACCACCTACTCCTCTCCTAGGACATCGCAATGTTATACTATACTATACTACCAAAGGAGTATTCCTTACACTATTTATGGAGTACTCGCGTTTTTTGAAGGGTAGTGATACTTGTTCTCCTACTTCTACACTTGCTGGCTGTGTAAATAATAATAAACAAGCCAAAAAAAGTTATGCCAGTATTACTGCCACTCAGCATACCCTACAGCCTGCTGTTTCATTGTGCGATCTGATTTGGAGTCATCAAATAAAGGTGGCATGCCTGATTTGAATACTGCTTCTAAAACTTCACGTAAGAAACTTAGCCCACCCCTATTCATCGGCTCTAATACCAGTAGTGAGCTAAGTGTAGTTTCTAGAATGAAATGGCTACACTTATCATCGCTTTCTTCTAATGTTTCTACTGCCGACATCTTATCGTACGTGTCCACACAAGCTTTTATTGATAAAAAATACCTGGCTTGCTTCTGTTTGGTAAAAAAGGATACCCAAATCTCAGATCTGCGGAAAACCAACTTTAAATTAGGTGTATCTGAGGGTTTATACGATAAAGTTTTAAATCCATGTATCTGGCCAGTGAATGTTAAGATTCGCCCTTTTGTAAATATCGCCGCACCTCAGCCAGTTCATACTTAAATGTAGAGAATAAGTTGGTTGCGAAGAATATCCAAATCTACTTCCAGAACGTCTCTGGAATCAGGACAAAATCTAAAGACATTTTTAATTTGAGTGCTCACTTGGAATATGATGTTTTTGTACTTGTGGAGACCTGGCTGAACTCTGACTTTTACGATAATGAATACTTTGATTCCAATCTTTATAATGTCTTCCGCAAGGATCGAGACCCTAAAAAAACTGGTCTGTTTAGAGGTGGCGGCATTTTGATTGCTATCAGTAGGAGGTAGGAACCTCCGTTGTTCCATTGGATAATGTGGATTCTCTTCTTGATCAGCTTTGTACCAGTGTACGTGGTGCGTTTGACCTCATAACCTGTGCTTCCTACATACCACCGGCAAGCGCTGGCTCCATCTATAAAATGCACGTGGACAACATTGTAGGCTTAGTTTCTAAGAATTCTAATTGTAATTTCTGCATTCTGGGTGATTTTAATTTAAGTAATTTAGAGTGGATTTCCTGTGATAACAACTTTACATTCTTTCCAAAAACTGTTATTAGTTTTCCAGAGTCTTACGTAGTCGACAACATGGCAAGCTTAGATCTTTCTCAGGTTAACCATTTTTCCAATAGTCTTTCTAGATATCTTGATCTTATTTTCGTTAATGATAATATAAATTTTTCTATAACCGAATGTTTGGATCCTATTTCTAAGACTACCATTCATCATATTCCTCTTATTATACTTATTAAGTTCTATAATTTTAGAGAAGTTTCGCTTAAAAGTGTTTGTTCAAGTTTAAAATTTCAAACGTGGAAACTTGCATAATTTTAATTTGGATATAGCTGCCTTAGATTGGGACTCCTTATTTGCTAATATCAATGCTGAGGAATGCTTTGAAGTATTGAAAAATAGAATTCAAACATTCTGTTCAAAACATGTTCCAGTTTTTGTGAAGAATTGCCATAGGATACTATGGTATACATCGAAATTAAGGAGGTTAAAGAATCTAAGAAACAAATTTTACAAAAAGTACAAGTCTTCTAACTCTGTTTCTAATAAAGAAAAATTTCACCGCTATCGCAAAGAGTTTAAATCCCTAAATAAGGACGTATACCGAGATTATGTTCATAATTTTGAATCTAACATCAAGCAAAATCCAAAGTCTTTTTGGCGTTTTGTTAAATCCAAAAGAATGTGTTCTAGCATACCATCGGATGTGTTCTACAATGGAACCAGTGCATCCTCCCCGCAAGAGGCTGCTAATATTTTTGCTGACTTTTTCAGCTCTAATTTCGAGTCGTCGTCTGAGCCGTTCGATGACAACTATTTACCAGATACCAAATCACCAATTAATTTTGGATCACTTTCCCTATCGCTTGATGATATGCTCGATGGTATTTTTCATATTAAGTCGTCTACGAGTTCGGATGTTGATGGTTTCTCATCTTACCTTTTCGAAAACTGCACTGATGTTGCTTATCCTCTTATGGTAATTTTTAATAAATCACTTCATTCGGGTGTTTTTATTGATGCCTGGAAATTTACCTCTATCACGCCTGTCTTCAAAAAAGGTAATAAAAATGATATTGCCAACTACAGGCCAATTTCAAAATTGTCAACCGTATCTAAATTGTTTGAATATATTGTCAAGCAAAAGATGTTTTTTTCCATCAAGAGATATATTTCTATCAACCAACATGACTTCATGTCCGGTCGATCCACGGTTACCAACCTTGCCGTGTTTTCTGAATTCTGTACATCTGCTTTTAATGATCCCCTGCATATTGACACTATTTATACTGACTTTTCGAAGGCCTTTGACAAAGTGAGTCACACACTTTTAGTTGAAAAGTTGGCGCATCTGGGCTTTCACTCTACTTTTCTATCTTGAATAAAATCATACCTTTCTTCTCGGCACTGCATTGTAGTTGTAGACAATTTATCATCTTATAACTTTATTGCCTCCCCTGGTGTGCCTCAAGGTAGCATTCTGGGACCCTTACTCTTTATCATTTTTCTTAGTGATATTTGTGAGTGTTTTACCTTCTCCAATTTTCTGCTATACGCTGAGGATTTTAAATTTTATTCCTCTGTTCGTTCTCTGTCTGATTCATCTAGAATTCAGAATGATTTAAACAACGTTTTTTTGTGGTCGACTTCTTCTTAATGTTAGTAAATGTTTCCATGTGTCGTTTGCGAAGTCTCGTTTCTCTATTCCCACCTCCTATTCCATTGGCAACTCTAATCTATCCACCCTGAATGAAATATTCGACCTGGGTGATATTTTCGATGCTAAGTTTTCATTCTTGAGCCATATCAATAGCACTATAGCAAAATCGTGCAACTCTCATCATGTATGACTACAAATAAATAAATAAATAATTAAATAAAAATATAAATGATAGCATTATGTAAAATATTCACTTATTACGTCAAATTAATAACAAAACCAGTAAGGACGGGACTGTCTTCGGCTGTGCCGAAGACTTCATACCTTTCATGAATGGGGCTGAACAATAATCTTATCCCGTTCCTAATCTCCAAATAATCAGATGTATAATACAAGAAATATATAGTGAAACGATTTTTAAGATAAATATAAAATAAAAAATGGCAAAAAACCCCCTTTTCTGAACGAACGGTTGTATGAATATATATTATATAGCTCCGATCGAAATGATTTTTACAGGAAAGCTTCTATGATATTATTAGAATATATATCACCAAGTTTCACGTTTTAATTTTGGAAACTAAGGGAGAAATGGCCAAAATCTTTCTATCTGAATGATCGGTTGTATTGCATAGGTATATACTATATACATATAGCTCCGATCAAAGTGATTTTTCAGGCAATCTTCTATGATATATTAGAATAAATATCACCAAGTTTAACGTTTTTATATTGGAAACTAAGAGAGAAATGGCTAAAAACTTTTCTGTCTGAACGATCGGTTGTATGGGATATATATTATATATAGCTCCAATCGAAATGATTTTTTCATGAAGTCTTCTATGATATATTAGAACAAATATCACCAAGTTTAACGTTTTTATGTTGAAAATTAAGGGAGTAAATGCCAAAAATCTTTCTATCTGAAAGATCGGTTGTATAAGATATATACTATATATAGCTCTGATCAAAGTGATTTTTTCAGAAAATCTTCTACGATATATTAAAATATATATCACTAAGTTTCACGTTTTTATATTGGAAACTAAGGGAAAAATGGCCAAAAATCTTTCTATCTGAAAGATCGGTTGTATGGGATATATACTATATATAGCTCCGATCAAAGTGATTTTTTCAGGAAATCTTCTATGATTAAAATAAATATCACCAAGTTTAACCCAATATAAAAAGTTTAACGTTTTTATATTGGAAACTAAGAGAGAAATGGCTAAAAACTTTTCTGTCTGAACGATCTGTTGTATGGGATATATATTATATATAGCTCCGATCGAAATGATTTTTTTATGAAATCTTCTGTGATATATTAGAAAATTATTACCAAGTTTAACGTTTTTATATTGGAAATTAAGGGAGAAATTGCCAAAAATCTTTCTATATGAACGATCGGTTGTATAGGACATATACTATATATAGTTCCATTCAAAGTGATTTTTTCAGAAAATCTTCTATGATATATAAAAATATATATCACCGAGTTTCACGTTCATACTTTCTAAATTAATGGAGAAATGGCTAAAAATCTTTCTATCTGAACGATCGGTTGTATGGGATATAACTATATATAGCTCCGATCAAAGTAATTTTTTCAGTATATCTTCTGTGATATATTAGAATATATACCACCGAGTTTCACGTTTATACTTTCTAAATTGCGGCCGGAATGACCAAAATGGTCTTATATGAACGATCGGTTGTATGGGAGATATATTTTATAGTGGTCCGATCCTACCGGATCCGACAAATGTCTAATATAATACAAAAATACATCCTTGTGCCAAATTTCATTGAGATATCTCAAAATTTGAGGGACTAGTTTGCGTTGAAACAGACAGACGGACGGACAGACGGACATGGCTATATCAACGCAGTTCGTCACCCTGATCAATTCGGCATACTTAATGGTGAGGCTATCTTTAATTTTCTCAACGTTACAAACATCAGACCAATGTTAATATACCATTTCATGTTCATGAATGTTATAAAAAGAAGGCGCAAGGTTGAAGGTGGTGGATAGGGCACTGATCCCCACATAACGATAAGGCCAAGTTTGGATACCGCGAGTAGAACAGGCCGAAGACACGCTTAACATGCTGCAGCAGCAGAACCAGAACATACCAACACGGGATTGGAAGGTACTCCACGTATCCCTAGCCGTGGAGGGGGGCCAGTTCTACATCCTCCAAATTAATAAAGAATCGTTGCAAGAATAAATTTGAAGTTGGATAGCATTATGGAAAATATACACCTATTACGTCAATTTAATAACAAAACAAGTAAGAACGGGACTGTCTTCGGCTGCGCCGAAGACTTCATACCTTTCTTGAATGGGGCTGAAGAATAATCTTATCCCGTTCGTAATCTCCGAATAATCGGATGTATAAGATAAGAAATATATAGTGAACAGATCTACATACCTTAACGATTTTTAAGATAAGTATAAAATAAACAAGTAAGGAAGGCTAAGTTCGGGTGTAACCGAACATTACATACTCAGTTGAGAGCTATGGAGACAAAATAAGGAAAATCACCATGCAGGAAAATGAACCTAGGGTAACCCTGGAATGTGGTTGTATGACATGTGTATCAAATGGAAGGTATTAAAGAGTATTTTAAGAGAGAGTAGGCCATAGTTCTATGGATGGACGCCATCTAGGGATATCGCCATAAAGGTGGACCAGGGCTGACTCTAGAATGTGTTTGTACGATATGGGTATCAAATGAAAGGTGATAATGAGTATTTTAAAAGGGCATGGGCTTTAGTTCTATAGGTGAACGCCTTTTCGAGAAATCCCCATAAAGGTGGACCAGGGGTGACTCTAGAATATGTTTGTACGATATGGGTATCAAATGAAAGCTGTTAATGAGTATTTTGAAAAGGAGTGATCCTTAGTTCCCTAGGTGGACGCCGTTTCGAGATATCGCCATAAAGGTGGACCAGGGGTGTCTCTAGTTGTACGATATGGGAATCAAATGAAAGGTGTTACTGAGCGTTTTAAGAGGGAGTGGGCATTAGGTCTATAGGTGGACGCCTTTTCGAAATGTCGCCATTAGGGTGGGCCAGGGGTGACTCTAGAATGTGTTTGTACGATATGGGTATCAAACGAAAGGTGTTACTGAGCATTTTAAGAGGGAGTGGGCATTAGGTCCATAGGTGGACGCCTTTTCGAGATATCGCCATTAGGGTGGGCCAGGGGTGACTCTGGAATGTGTTTGTACGATATGGGTATCAAATGAAAGGTGGTAATGAGTATTTTAAAAGGGAGCAATCCTTAGTTCTATAGGTGGACGCCTTTTCGAGATATCGCCATAAGGGTGGACCAAGGGTGACTCTAGAATGTTTGTACGATATGGGTATCAAACGAAAGGTGTTACTGAGCATTTTAAGAGGGAGTAGGCACTAGGTCTATAGGTGGACGCCTTTTCGAGATATCGCCATTAGGGTGGGCAAGGGGTGACTCTAGAATGTTTGTACGATATGGGTATCAAACGAAAGGTGTTACTGAGCATTTTAAGAGAAAGTGGGCATTAGGTCTATAGGTGGGCGCCTTTTCGAGATATCGCCATTAGGGTGGTCCAGGGTGACTCTAGAATGCGTTTGTACGATATGGGTATCAAATGAAAGGTGGTAATGAGTATTTTAAAAGGGAGTAATCCTCAGTTCTATAGGTGGACGCCTTTTCGAGATATCGCCATAAAGGTTGACCAAGGGTGACTCTAGAGTGTTTGTACGATATGGGTATCAAACGAAAGGTGTTACTGAGCATTTTAAGAGGCAGTGGGCATTAGGTCTATAGGTGGACGCCTTTTCGAGATATCGCCATTAGGGTGGGCCAGGGGTGACTCTAGAATGTTTGTACGATATGGGTATCAAACGAAAGGTGTTACTGAGCATTTTAAGAGGGAGTGGGCATTAGGTCTATAGGTGGACGCCTTTTCGAGATATCGCCATTAGGGTGGGCCAGGGGTGACTCTAGAATGTTTGTACGATATGGGTATCAAAGGAAAGGTGTTACTGAGCATTTTAAGAGGGAGTGGACATTAGGTCTATAGGTGGACGCCTTTTCGAGATATCGCCATTAGGGTGGGCCAGAGCTGACTGTAGAATGTTTTTACGATATGGGTATCAAACGAAAGGTGTTACTGAGCATTTTAAGAGGGAGTGGGCATTAGGTCTATAGGTGGACGCCTTTTCGAGATATCGCCATTAGGGTGGGCCAGGGTTGACTCTAGAATGTGTTTGTACGATATGGATATCAAATTAAAGGTATTAATGAGGGTTTTAAAAGCGAGTGGCCTTTAGATGTTTATGTGAAGGCGTTCTCGCGATATCGACCAAATGTGGATCAGGTGATCCAGAAAATGATCTGTCGGGTACTGCTAATTTATTTATATATTCAATAACACTAACAGTATTCCTGCCAAGATTCCAAGGGCTGTTGATTTCGCCTTGTAGAACTTTTTCATTTTCTTCTACTTAATATGGTAGGTGTCACACCCATTTTACAAAGTTTTTTCCAAAGTTATATTTTTCGTCAATAAACCAATCCAGTTACAATGTTTCATCCCTTTTTTCGTATTTGGTATAGAGTTATGGCATTTTTTTAATTTTTCGTAATTTTCGATATCGATAAAGTGGGCGTGGTTATGGTCGGATTTCGGCCATTTTTTATACCAAGATAAAGTGAGTTCAGATAAGTACGTGGGCTAAGTTTAGTAAAGATACATCGGTTTTTGCTCAAGTTATTGTGTTAACGGCCGAGCGGAAGGACAGACGGAGGACTGTGTATAAAAACTGGGCGTGGCTTCCACCGATTTCGCCCATTTTCACAGAGAACAGTTAACGTCATAGAATCTATGCTCCTACCAAATTTCAAAAGGATTGGTAAATTTTTGTTCGACTTATGGCATTAAAAGTATTCTAGACACACTAAATGAAAATGGGCGGAGCCACGCCTATTTTGAAATTTTCTTTTATTTTTGTATTTTGTTGCATCATATCATTACTGGAGTTGAATTTTGACTTAATTTACTTATATACAGTAAAGATATTAAATTTTTTGTTAAAATTTGAATTAAAAAAAATTTTTTTTTAAAAAGTGGGCGTGTTCTTCATCCAATTTTGCTAATTTTTATTCAGCACATATATAGTAATAGTAGTAACGTTCCCGCCAAATTTCATCATGATATCTTCAACGACTGCCAAATTACAGCTTGCAAAACTTTTAAATTACCTTCTTATAAAAGTGGGCGGTGCCACGCCCATTGTCCAAAATCTTACTAATTTTCTATTCTGCGTCATAACGTCAACCCATCTACCAAGTTTCATCGCTTTAACCGCCTTTGGCAATGAATTATCGCATTTTTTCGGTTTTTCGAAATTTTCGATATCGAAAAAGTGGGCGTGGTTATAGTCCGATATCGTTCATTTTAAATAGCGATCTGAGATGAGTGCTCAGGAACCTACATACCAAATTTCATCAAGATACCTCAAAATTTACTCAAGTTATCGTGTTAACGGACGGACGGACGGACGGACGGACGGACGGACGGACGGACATGGCTCAATCAAATTTTTTTTGGATCCTGATTATTTTGATATATGGAAGTCTATATCTATCTCGATTCCTTTATATATGTACAACCAACCGTTATCCAATCAAACTTAATATACTCTGTGAGCTCTGCTCAACTGAGTATAAAAACAGGTAGGTACTTTGTGTGAGGATGCAAAGTTTCAGGTTTTTTGTGGTCTGCGTGTAAAAACTATGACTACGAATCACGTATTTCAACAATATATGACGTAAACGTAACTATTTGATGAAATTTGATGAATTTTGAAGCTTCTAGCCGTAAAAAAGGGGTCAAAATGACAGTTTATATGAAGTATATAATATATATACCACCGATCTCTATGATTTTTTCAGACAACAATATATGCTATACACGTAAGCAGTTGGTGAAATTTGAAGCTTCTAGCTGTTAAAATGGGGCCGAAATCGTAAAAAAAATATATATATACTATATATATATACTATATATACCATCATATATATATTATATATATCACCGATCTCTATGATTTTTTGGCACAACAATACATACTATATACGTAAGCAATCGGTGAAATTTGAAGCTTATCACTGTTAAAATGGGGTAGAAATTGCGAAAAGTTTCTTATCTGAACAATCGGTTGTATGAGATATATACTATATATACAACCGATCTCTATGATTTTTTCAGACAACAATATATGCTATATACGTAAGCAATCGGTGAAATTTGAAGCTTATAGCTGTTAAAATGGGGTAGAAATTGCGAAAAGTTTCTTATCTGAACAATCGGTTGTATGAGATATATACTATATATACAACCGATCTCTATGATTTTTTCAGACAACAATATATGCTATATACGTAAATATTCGGTGAAATTTGAAGCTTCTAGCTGTTAAAATGGGGCTAAAATTTGCGAAAATATATATATATATACTATATATACCACCATATATATATTATATATACCACCGATCTTTATGATTTTTTCAGACAACAATATATGCTATATACGTAAGCATTCGTTGAAATTTGAAGCCTCTAGCCCTAAAAATAGGGCAGTAATTACGAAAAGTTCCTTATCTGAACAATCGGTTGTGGGGGATATATACTATATATATGACCGATCTCATAAGTTTTTTCAGGCAACAATGTGTGCAATATACGAAAGTATATGGTGAAGTTTGAAGCTTCAATCTGTTAAATTGGGTAAGATATTACAAAATCCTCTTTTTCTGAAAAATCGGTTGTATGGAGGATATATGCTATAGCGGTCCGATCCGGTCGGTTCCGACAAATGTCTAATCGGACACCCAAATACACACGCTCACCAAATTTTATCAAGATATCTCAAAAATTGAGGGAGTAGTTTGCATACAAACAGACAGACGGACAGACGGACATGGCTAAATCAACTCAGCTCTTCAACCTGATTATTTCGGTATACTTAATGGTGGGTCTATCTATTTTCCTTTAAGGACTTACAATTTTCGGTTTCGTGACGAAATTAATATACCATTTCATTTTCATGAAAGGTATAAAAAGAAGGCGCAAGGTTGAAGGTGGTGGATGGAGCACTGATCCCCACATTTCGATAAGGCAAGTTTGGATACCCCGAGTGGTAAAGGCGGAAGGCACGCTTAACATGCTGCAGCAGCAGAACCAGAACATACCAACAAGGGATTGGAAGGTACTCCAAGTATCCCGACCTGTGGAGGGGGCCAGTTCTACATCCTCCAAATTAATAAAGAATCGTTGAAAGAATAAATTTGAAGTTGGATAGATTTTTACTATTTACATTTTTTCTTGCTCCACTTGGGATATTTGTGGTAATATCACGAAACAAAATGTTAGCTGGGATATTTTTGTGACATGATATCCAGAATCCTTTTTTTGTTAAGTTTGATAAAACTGGGGTAATTACTTTTAAGAAGATTTTGTATTTCAGACGAGGTTGGCGCTATCATCTAGGCATCGAATTATTTTATTATTTTTGAAACAAATAAGTCTTATAACTGACCTGATGTCCGAATACGACTAATTTATGCTGATTCTAGATTAGTTTTTTATATTAAAAATCGCTTTGCCGGATGTGTCCGAAGAAATATTAGTTTCCCATATTTATAGTTGTTGGCTTGACTTTAGCCATTTTCTCATGGTTCAAAGTACAGAAAACTCACTAATTTTGTTCTCATGAGGTCAGTTGTATATGTATGTATGTATCTATGTATGTTGAGGTGTATTCAATTGTCTATCGTTGCCAATTCCACAATCATTCGACTGTTTGCCTGTCCCTTCAATCACTCAAACTTCTCCAAAAGCAAACACGCAATAACATACTGTTTGTATGGCTCTTGGTGAGTCAGGCTGATTACGCTACACTTCACTCTGCTTACAAATAGCCCATCTGTCTGTCGTGTTTTACATGAACAAGTACATCTTGCTCGCATCCGCCCGACCTTCCATATCCCACAAGTTCACAAATAAGCAGGGTTTCCACGCCTGATAATATTCTTTGTGTTGTTCTAGTCCAATATTTTTGAATGCATGCAAACATAATTCGATCTGTTTTAATTCTTCGCCTTTTGCTGGCGAAATGATTGACTGTTGAGGAGCAATTGGAGTGGAGTTGGTGCAAAGAAATATTTCCATGCACGTTTGGCTATGGAATTCTCAAGAGCCTATCTATATGCAAACAATGCGTTTGCTATTATTTTCTACTCGATAAACATATTCATACAGTTATGCATATATGTATGTATGTATACCAACTTGGATGCATCGTTACTCCTTTTGTTATTGCCGTACAACAGTGCGTATCAGTAACATTTGTTTGCCTGATTGCTTATACTTACGCTTCGTTTGTCTACCTGTTTGTCTGCGTACAAGCATTTTATTGTTTTTCATATTTCTTTTTTTCTTTACAATGCATGTAACGTCTCGTTCCACGTCTCTTGTGACTTGTTTGCATCGGTCTATGAACGAACAATAAGGGCAGCCATCAACGCATAGTTGGCATTGTCGAAGCCGCAGCCACCACATCAGCAGAAGCAACATCAACATCAAATTGTTTACTGTCTGCGCCAGCAAGTGTATCCATTAAATTCAAAATAGCATAGTTGTATTGGAAATCACTCATTTATTCAATCGCTCATTCATTCACGCATACTTTGGCAACTTACATACGTTCCCTACAAAAACTGGCTTAAGTGATTGTAAGCAAAAAGAATACGACGGCAGCGCTCCTTTCACTACTGATAGATAAGCCTTATAATAAGGTAAATGCCAAAATTCACGAAACTTTTGATGGTTTGAACTGTTTTTTTGAGGCACACAAGATATTTTTTTCTCACATTTTTTTCACATATGCATATATCTGAGATACTCTCAAAAGTATGCAATCATCATTATTCACATATACACGCGCATATGGCTATGCGAGAGGCTATGAACGTGCATCTGTAGTTTATAGCTGGTAAGTTTATTGCTGGTAACCAAGTAATAAATTCTCGAAGAAGAAACACCTAGAAGTATGCGAACGAGACAGCAGAGAGTATAAAAGGAGCGAAAGCTGAGTATGCAGCAATCAGTTTGATTTAAGCACGCTATTGGTTGCGAAGTATAAGTGTTATTGTGAAGTGCTCTAATAAAGACCATTTTTGCACTATTGAATACTGGAGTTATTTATCCACCAATTTAACGATACGAACGTTAGTAGATGGTGTAAAATAAGCGGAGTTTCACTAAATTCGTTACAATATATTCGGTATTTTAATCCACTTTTTCTTTATTTCATATTTAAACAAAATAAAGTTTAAATATATGAAAACCTAAAAATAGGTGCACAAGGTACACAAAGCAAGCATAATCTGTGCAAATTTTGCCCAAAAAATTACAACAAAAAGTGCAAGATTCATTGTAAGATAGCACACGGTGCGCTAACCAGCATTTTGAAACCGCTTAGATTAAAATAAATTTACTAAAATAACTAAAATGATTTTACTTTTTGATTTATTGAAATAATAATTTGTGTAAAATCAATGAATGCAGTAGAGGCATGCTTTCAATCAATGAAAGTGAACGAAAATTGATTGCAATCACAAACATACAATGATTGCAGTCAACTGGTAATCTGTGGCCCCAGCGGGTTAGGGACTTAAAATATACCCGCGGTAGGTATGCCTGTCGTAAGAGGCAACTAAAATACCGGATTAAAGGGGTTTGCGTAGCGCAGCCCTTTCAGGTTGCCAGCGCAATATATAGCTTCTCCAAACCCAATTGTCAACCTCACCTATCCGTGGCGAATCCTGTTCCATTAACAGCCGAGGCTCTGACGACCCCGAACTCCTCATGGCTCGGGGGGGTGTGAGGGCGGGATAGCCTAGAAGGTCGCATGTGGTCATAACAAATCGTTCCCGAGATGGTCGGTTTTGGTACCGGAACGTACGGGATCTGCATCCGTCAAAAGACCATCAACTCGATAACACTACCCAAGGCCTTCGGGGAGTGTCCTTATGGCTACAACAACAACAACAACAATTGGTAATCTGTACTTAAATAATGCTTTGAAATACGGGATGACAACGATCAATAAGGCGGTGACTTATTTAAGGTCATTATGCAAACTAGATTTTATAAGTCCAATAATATTATTATATGGTTAAAATATGGGGCACAATTCCTTTATCTACATGGTCCATAACATTCATAATTAGGTTATTATACACAATGTATATATCTTATTACAACGCCTTAAACAGGCCTGATTTTGTGTGGGTCTTAAAGGTAACAGAGCTTGTCTTATAATAATATGTTATTAAGACATTATTTTAATTTGTCTATAACCTTTAATATAAGGTAGCTATAGTCTACCTAATGTCTTATTGCAAGCCTTATTTTATATAGGATCTAAGCTTTATATATAATGTTACCACTCAGATATACCTTGGTCTGATGACATTAGTACAGAAACATACCGAAATTTATAAAGATAATGCCATACAACCAATATTCCTTATAGATATAAGGCCTAATGCCATACGCCTTTTGGCTATATTAAATTAGCCTTATATAAAGTTAAAATTGTTTGGTGGGTTCATAAAACATACATACATAATCAGTTGCTTTCTCTTGCCTGGTTGGTGACTGGCCATCGAGCTATTATTCAGTAACTCATTTGTTCATTCACCGAATACCGTCAATTGGTATTTAAGTCTTTTCCACTTTGGTGAGTTTTGTTGTTTTTTTTTTGTGTGCTTGTATTGCATGTGTGGGTGGCTAATTATTTTCGACTTCATCTTGGTAAAGTTTAGGTATTGCTTCTTCAATTATTTCATAATTAATTGCCTAGCATTTGTTGATAATGAATGTACATTAAATAAAGTTTCTCTAGGTAAGGAGAAACCCCAGTATATGTAAGTGCATACACTCAGAGAAAAACGCCGTTCTAAAATCCAGCACCACCGGACTCAGTTCAAGTTTTTCATGTTCTTACTTCCTTCTTCTTGAAAAACGAACGACCTGTTCTCAAAACAACAACCTTGTTCTTGAACTGACACCATTTTCTTGAAAAGAGAACGGCTGGTTTTAAAATATGACCAAATGCTCTATTAATGAGAACGATGTTCTTAAATTAAGTACATGAAAAAAGAAACGGTAAAATTCCTGTGCACTAAAATGTTAAATACAGCATTTGGCACAAGCTATCGAACAGTTGTAGTGGCCCAGCGGGTATGATGTTGCGGTTGCGATCGTGCGGCGCGAGTTCGATCACAGTCAAGCTCTGAAGTTTTTTAAAACAATTTTTGTATCTTCTATTTTTTTACCTCTTATTTTTCATTCAGTTCCATTCACATATGCACAGGTAATTTTCATACTTGTTACGAAATATTTTAAGTATATATTCCGATGCATCATCAAAAAAGAAGAATTTATTAATAAGAGAAATACATGAAAAAATGCATATTACGCGTTTTTCATCTTTTAGATTTTAATAATAGTTTTTTTTTAGTTCTTTATAAAATATTATTTTATTGATTATTACTTATAACTAAATATGCAAACAAATTTAAGTTATTCAATTGTCTTCATTATTTTCACAAATATTACATGTAAATGTATTTGAAGAATGCTGTATTCATATTGGGCGCTGACATATTCTGCACATGTTACGCGTTCGTCTTCTGTGTTGGTCATGGATGTAGCAGAGAAAACAGCTTCCAACCTGCTGTTTCTTTGGTTTTGCACCAGCAGCTGCAGACGTTGATGGCCTATTGTCAGCACTTCTTTGCAAGGCCGTACTTATGAAACTCGCGACTGCAATTTTTGTGTTGAAGTTCCGCATCACTTGCTGATTCACCGACCGCTCTTCAATTATGGGCATAGACAGTTCCTTGGCGAGCTGGCGAAGAAATCTCTTACGCTTCGCATTGGTGCATCTGATGTTGGGATTATTCTCATAATATATGATGTACGCTGCCAATGCCGTCAAATCAATCATATTGAAGAACAGGGACAACGGCCAACGCCTTGTCATCCTTTGGCAAGTATATTCTCCAACCAATTGGTCCATCACGTCCACTCCTCCTTTTGTCTTGTGATAAAACTCGATCATTTCTGGTTTGCCGCTTTCGCCAATATGATCATCGTCATGTATTGATGATAGTAATATAACTGCCTTGTTTTTTTCGGCATATAGGAGCAAATGGATATGTTGGGCCGAAAACCGAATGTACTTGACCTCTCTGCACGATCTTTGTATGCCAACATCTCCTTTGGCATGTAGGGCTTATTTTTCCGCAGAGTTCCAACTGCCATCAAATTCATGGATGAAAAGCTTTCCAGTAGATTTAGGGATGTAAAAAAATTGTTCATCGTTATGTTTCGGTCGGTTCCATGAAAGCGGCTTACTAAATCCTTGACCACGCTTTCACCCTGGTTAGTTTTCCGTCCCGAAGTTGCTTGGCCAGTATATATTTGTCCATGCAGTGGATATGCGTTTTTGGCATCACATACCCACCACACTTTGATGCCATATTTTGCCGGTTTCGATGGGATGTATTGCGTTAAACGTGTGCTGCCACGATATGGAAAGAGCTGTTCGTCTACCGTTAGATATTCACTTGGCTTATATGACTGCTCAAAGTTGTAGTTCATCATAGTCCACATCTCGGATATTGGTGCAGCTTTGTCAGTTACCAAACGTTGTGCCCGTATGTTGCCATCATCAAACCTTATAAACCGCAGTATGGCCTGAAAGCGGTTAATGCCCATTGACGCACGATATAATGGACAATTTTCCACCGACCACAAGTCCGGCGCACATTCGGCATTGCTGCGGTTAGCGCCAGTCATAATAAGCACTCCAATGAACGCATACATTTCGCTCAAAGTAACCTTCTTCCATGTTTTTGGTTCCGCCTCTGGATGTTTTGCGTTTAATTCCGCATATGTAGCTTCTGATTTTTTGTTGGTGTAGCGTACTATAATATCCACCATTTCCGGAGTCATAAAACATTTATATGTATTGACTATTGACATCATAGTAATTGATCTTGCGGGCCCACTTCGCTGTCGCAAAATATTTTGTTGCCTAGTTTGGCGTGCAAGTCGTGGCTGTGAGCTCCATATGGTACTATCACGTGCTACGAATTCAGCTGCACGCAAATTAATCTCCTCAGAATCATCTGCAGCATCGGATTCATTGTCAGATTCTTCGTAATCAGCCTCATCTACCTGGGCATTGTCAATTGACAGGGTCTTCTACATCCGATTCAACCACGCCATCTGCTACTGCTACTTATTCGCTTTCATCCCCTTCAGGGTCGGCAAATAATTCATCATCTGAGATTTCGTCAAACAGGTTTTGCATGTACTGCTCTTTTTCAGCGTCAGATAATCTATATAAAAATAATTAATTTTTATTCCATTTATGAAATTATATTTGAGTTATTTGCATTTACCTCATATATTGATTCGAAGACAAATGTTCCATGTTCTTTCTACTATCCATGTTGTAATATTTTAAATTTTTTCTGACTTGTTATTTTCACAAATATAAATCAACTTCACACTTCAAGAGAACGCTTTACAATGAATATAAACTCAACTGCCGTTTATATAGCTGCAACCCTTAAGTTTCTGGAAGCATTTCTTACCTGCCAGGTAGTTGGATTATATCAAATGTTGTTTGTCAGCAAATTCTAGCAAGGGTACAATATAATGTCTTCTTCTAAATAATTAAGAATGCGCGAAAAAGGTTGTATTCTAAAAATTCTAACAACAATAGAAATTATTGACTTCTTAGAAATAACTTAGAATGCGCGCAATTCTTAGAAGCAGGCTACAAATATACGTTTATAACTACTTAAAATGTTCGCAAGACAGTCAGCTACAACATTGCATTAAAAAATAACTTGTTTCTCAGAAAAAATGAGAAAAAACGGGTAAAACAGACTACTGGCCACACCTGTACCCGGGTATAAGAAGTCGTAGTAAAAGTTTGGTATAAGTCCTAGGGTTAATGAGAAAAAAATTAGTATTAATAAAAAAAAATTAAGAAATGTGTTAGGTTAGATTAGGTGGCCACCGGTGTGAGCACCAGTGCACTTAGGCCCAAAAAGGTCCCATTGTGATACCACGTGGATCTCTCGCCTACTAAAACCAACAGGTCGATACAGCAAACGTCAGGAGTTTCTTAGGTTACAACTTAGCCAGATCACAAAGATCGCCAAAGAAGGGAGATCCCAGAGATTTCTTCCTCTTGCGCTAAAGCGCGAGACAATCGCACAGAAAATGTTTGACTGTTTCTTTCTCCTCTTCGTCTGTAGTCCTGCAGTGATCATTATGGGGAGCATCCAGCTTTTGTGCGTGCCTCCCAATTGCTATGTGGCCGGTTATAAGTCCATCCACCAGAGATATGGCCCCCTACCAAGAAGAAGGAGACTTTTTGGGCGTCTCGCATCCCATTCAGACCACACGAGCTTAAAGTGGTAGCAGGATTCAAGATTGATCCATCTTACACCCGCTTCCCTAAGGAAAATCCCTTTCAAACTGAACTTGCAAGTAGCGAGCGGCGTGCTCAATCCCTTCCAGGACGACGAAAGCGGAACAGATGTGCCCCCTCTTTCAAGTTCGTCAGCCATCTCATTGCCTCTTTGAAGAAAATGTAAATTTGTAAAATGAGTTGAAACTTGAGAAAAAAAATTTAAATGTAAATCTGCAAATGTTGAAATTTATGAAATGGTTCGAAACTTTTTTTAAATTGTTCAAAACTCTCGTATTATTAGTGGTTAAATTTAGACGGACACACCGTGTTGGCAAAAAAAAATTCAAGGGTTTTATATAAACGGACACACCGTTGTTATCAAAAAATCTATTTGTTTGTTCTACAGTACCACCGTTTTAATAAAAATCCAAAATTTATAAGTTATATGCAAACGGGCGCACCGTTGTTATTGAAAAATGTGAACAAAAATGCTTAAGGATTTATACACATGTAGAAAAACTCTATATACATAAGGCAAAGCTACATCTACATAAATACTTATGACTACTGTTGCTGCTGCCGTAAACGCTGCCTCTGTCGAAAACGCTGTCGCTGCCGTCGCCAATGCTATTGCTGCCGGAGTTGTTTCTGTTGCTAATGGTGTTCGTTGCCCGGTGGAATGGTGGCTGATGCCGTTACTGGTGACGTGGATTGACCGTTAGCACAAATGCGTGCAAATTTTACCGTAGCATTATTTTCGTATGTAGGTATTTGTACTTAGATTTCGATTTTAGTTTTTTGTATTATTTCTGTATGTATTTAATGTAGAAAATTCTGTATTTAGTTTTTTATTATTATTTCCGTAGTATTTGGTGTATTGAATTAGATATTATTTCCTTAGATAATTAGTGGTGAAAGTTTGGATTTTTAGTGTATTGTATTATTAAAGAAATTTTGTAATTACATCCGTATGTAGTATTAGGTATAGAAAATTTAGAAATGTAGAAAAGCAAGGTCTTTTGTACAAATCTAGAATAACCTAAAATATCGTCGCGAAAGTTTAAATATGAAACTGATGCTTTTTGTTATGTATATATTATGGCGAGTCGATTTAAAAATCGCTCATTGCTCTGTGAAAATCGTATTCTAGGGATCAAAAAAGAAACTTTGCCGAAAGAACCATACCTCTAAAACGAATTCTGATGTCCCGCCCTTTGGGTCGAACAATTTCAATTCTACCTGCTGTGTCTTGTGGTGGCTTAAAAAAAACAACACAAGCAATTTTACGATCTGCAATTGTGTCACAGTGATACCTTCATTTTTTAAAACGGTTGAATAAAAAACCCACACAACTATGTTTACGACATGCAAATGCATCAAAGTGATGCCTTGGTTTTAAAAGGGGGTTGTAAAAACGCTAATTTCTAATAATTTTTTTTTTTATTTCTTTTCTATTACTAAGTTAAGTTCATTTTTTCATTTACATATGTTCTGACTAAATAAATTTCTGAAGAGAAAAATAAACTCCAAAAAGAAAAAACAACATAGGCATTTCAAAGTGGGATTTTTCAAAATTTGCAAGTTTTCCCATCAGAATTCGTTTTAGAGGTATGGTTCCTTCGGCAAAGTTTCTTATTTTGATCCCTAGAATATGATTTTCACAGAGTAATGGGCAATTTTTTTGTCTCCCCACAAATCGACCCGGCCTACTATATATGTATGTGGGCAATTTATTATAGTCCGAGATATAATATATGAATTAAATATATCTCTCATCCCCTGTGAAGCCTACAAGGATATTTTGGCTGTCCTGTTTGGAAGCAAGACAAGACATGGGCTCCACATGTTGCTTGTAGTTATTTTAAAAGATGTTATGAAGGTAAGCAAATTCTATTTAAATAGTAAATTAAATAAAGTAGACATACTGATACATGGATACGAGAACGTTTTCATCTGGACATTATGAGCTTCTAACAACGTTATCAAGGCCAATATAATGAAAACATGATGGGAGACTATATTCTTGTAAGTTATTTCGATATTAAAACTTAATACAAATATTTATTTGAATTGTTTAATTTACAAGTTAAAACTAAAACCACAGATTTTGAAAAGTATCGTTCAAGCGGTTTCCTAAATCGGAAAGCAAACTTTTTCATGCCACACATTTTTTTTTCGTCAAGTCAAATTTTGTGTTGGCCCGTGTAATCCATTCATTTTTACAGAGTATGTAACTATTATTGGCAGATTTTGAAAATGTTAAAATTTTAATGTTTTCAGTAAAGTTTGTTACCTCTTTGCAGGAAAATGATACAAAGTGTATTGCAATTCATTAAAATAAAATAATTAAAATTGATATAACTTTTTTTCGATGAAAATAGAAGTAATCAGTTCATTAAATTGTGCGAACCTTTCGCAACACAACTCAATTTAATAACCATTCGTTAGCGAAATCAGATTAATTTAAATTACTCACTGCCCTAGAGCTAAATCAAAGCGAAAATTAGTACACAAAAAGAGAAATAAATGAAAAGTCTTTGTGTGAAGCATATCACTGCATAATAATAATATCTACTTCTTTCCCTTCCACTCTACGTGCAATCGCATCTATCCGTTTTCTTTTTAATTTTTTTTCAACTGCTACTGCCTCCAACACCAACATTGACACTTAATTAAACCATAAACTTATTAGTCAGATGACCTTCAAGCATAATTTTTTGACGGCTTCGACAAGTTCATAATTTAGGTGATTTACCAACGTAAACAAAAAATATTACTACTTGCAATATTCATGACACACATTGTACGTTTGCATAGATTTGTATGACAAATAAAAAATAGAAAATAATTTTCAATTAAAAATAGTCTATATAACAGTAGTAGAAGGTCAAACAATCGTTTATAGTTAATCACCTCAAAATAAAATTATAATAAAATTTAAGTTATCAACAGAATAATTTAATTCACAGTAAAAAGCGTGGGGTGCATTTGACTACCTTTCATATCTTTCCTCTCAGATAGTTGGCAATAGAATGATTGTAACATTCAATATCAAGCACCCACGATTTTTACTGTGAATTAAATTATTCTGTTAATAACTTAAGTTTTATTATAATTTTATTTTGAGGTGATTAACTATAAACGATCGTTTGATCTTCTACTACTGTTATATAAACCCTTTTTAATTGAAATTTATTTTCTATTTTTTAGTTCGGTTTGCTATAAAAGCGTGTTCTCTTAGTTTTTTTAAACTATTATTTATTTTTAATTTTTAGTTCAAGTACTTTTAAAAGTTTTAGTCGAGAGTGATGAAATTTCGAAACGGCAGCGGTCCATGGACGAACCCAACCACATGGCACCGAAAAGGGCCAAGACGCTGGGAGGCTGGACGCGGTCTTTCTCCGAAATTGTCAAGGGTCGGCAGATCATTGGCATTATAGACGAGAGCAGCGAAGGTGACAGGATCGCGAAACAACAGTGGAAGTGGATCGAAGCCGCGCTCGCTACGGTGGCCGTTAAGGTTAAGAAAGACAACCCTGGTCCACCGCCATCTTACACCGATGCAGGGTGGTTCCAGGGCAATGTCAAGCTAATTGCCTGTGACGACGCCAGGTCGGTAAACCTCTATAGGTTGTATATCCGGGCGCGCGCCTCAAGGTAGTGGAGGCGCGTGATATCCCCTCACAACCAAGGGCTAGAACCTGGGTTCCAGTGACGCCAACGGACCCAGCTGACATCCTGGAACTGCTCCAGGAGTACAACCCGGATAAAACCGAGCTTGTTCTCTTCACGAGGAGGTATAAAGTACCAAATCTTACACTGCCCAGAATTGGGGGTACGTTCTTAGCATTTAGCGATCACGTCAAGTACATATTTGGGAGTCATTCTGGATAGGAAGCTATTATGGAGTGACCATATAATAGAGCAATCCAAGAAGGCAGCAGCAGAGCTGTTCACCTGCAAGATGGTAATTGGCACCTCCTGGGGATTCTCCCTTAAGGTGACCTATTGTATTTACACAGCCAGTGTGCGCCCGATTCTTCTTTATGGTGCCATGGTCTGGTGGCCTGCACTAGCTAAAATTACCTTTTTTAAAATGCTTCAAAAGGTGCAACGGAGTTCGGAGCTCTGCATTACAGGGGCCCTCGGCTCCACTCCAGATTCCATTACATACATACATGGATACATAGATAGATACAGGACAAGCTAATAACAGCGTGTTAAAAAGGGCTCCAGTATGCTCTTTCGTAGATGTGCCATGCATCAGCTTCTATCATTAATAAAGGAATGCGTTTTTCGCATTATGTGCAAGGTTTCAAATCTATAGCCATTTGGGGTGATCATAAGTTCAATTGACCTTATGTTCGTTAACCTTATGTGACCCCACCATCACATTATTGCAATGTCATCGAGCCTTGATACGTGTCAAAATTTCAATCAAACTTATGGCCATTAAAAGTGGTAATAAGGCCAATTGACCTTATGGCCATTGACCTTATGCCACCACACCATCACATTAATGCATTGTCATCGAGCCGTGATACGTGTGCAAAGTTTCTATCAAACTTATGGCCATTAAAATTGGTAATAAGGCCAACTGACCTTGTGGCCGTTGACCTTATGTCACCAAACCATAACATTAATGCATTGTCATCGAGCCTTGATACGTGTGCAAAGTTTCAATCAAACTTATGGCCATTCAGAGTGGTAATAAGGCCAATTGACCTTATGGCCTTTGACCTTATGTCACCACACAATCACATTAATGCATTGTTATCGAGCCTTGATACGTGTGCAAAGTTTTAATATAACTTATGGCCTTTCAAAGTGGTAATAAGGGCAACTAACCTTATGGCCTTTCACCATATGTTACCACACCATCACATTAATGCATTGTCATCGAGATTTGATACGTGTTCAAAGTTTCAATCAAACTTATGGCCATTCAATGTGGTAATAAGGCCAATTGATCTTATGGCCGTTGACCTTATGTCACCACACCATCACATTAATGCATTGTTATCGAGCCTTGATACGAGTGCAAAGTTTCAATATAACTTATGACCATTCAAAGTGGTAATAAGGCCAACTGACCTTATGGCCTTTGACCTTATGTCACCACACCATCACATTAATGCATTGTCATCGAGCCTTGATACGTGTGCAAAGTTTCAATCAAACTTATGGCCATTCAATGTGGTAATAAGGCCAATTGACCTTATGGCCGTTGACCTTATGTCACCACACCATCACAGTCATGCATTGTCATCGGTTTTTGATACGTGTGCAAAGTTTCAGTCAAACTTATAACCATTAAAAGTGGTAATAAGGCCAACTGACCTTATGGCCGTTGACCTTATGTCACCACACCATCACATTAATGCATTGTCATCGAGCCCTGATACGTGTGCAAAGTTTCATTCAAACTTAAGGACATTCAAAGTGGTAATAATGCCAAATGACCTTATGGCCGTTGACCTTATGTCACCACACCATCACAGTCATGCATTGTCACCAGTCTTTGATACGTATGCAAAGTTTCAGTCAAACTTATAGCCATTAAAAGTGGTAATAAGGCCAACTGACCTTATGGCCGTTGACCTTATGTCACCACACCATCACATTAATGCATTGTCGTCGAGCCGTGATACGTGTGCAAAGTTTCATTCAAACTTAAGGCCATTGAAAGTGGTAATAAGGCCAATTGACCTTATGGCCGTTGCCTTATGTTACCACACCATCGCTTTAATGCATTGTCATCGAGCCTTGATACGTGTGCAAAGCTTCATTCAAACTTAAGGCCATTCAAAGTGGTAATGAGGCCAATTGACCTTATGGCCGTTGACCTTATGTCACCACACCATCACAGTCATGCATTGTCATGGGCCTTTGATACGCGTGCAAAGTTTCAGTCAAACTTATAGCCATTAAAAGTGGTAATAAGGCCAACTGACCTTATGGCCGTTGACCTTATGTCACCACACCATCACATTAATGCATTGTCATCGAGCCGTGATACGTGTGCAAAGTTTCATTCAAACCTAAGGCCATTCAAAGTGGTAATAAGGCCAATGGACCTTATGGCCGTTGACCTTATGTCACCACACCATCACAGTCATGCGTGTCATCGGTCCTTGATACGTATGCAAAGTTTCAAATTAATCAGACTTCTAGAAACCGGTGAAAATTAAGCTCAAAGATTCCGTTACATACAGGCGAAGCTAATAAAAGTGTGTTAATAAAGGAATGCGTTTTTCGCATTATGTGCTAGGTTTCAAATCTGTGGCCATTTGGGGTGATCATAAGTTCAATTGAACTTATGTCCGTTAACCTTATGTGACCCCACCATCACATTACTGCATTGTCATCGAGCCTTGATACGTGTGCAAAGTTTCAATCAAACTTATTATCATTCAAAGTGGTAATAAGGCCAATTGACCTTATGGCCGTTGACCTTATGTTACCACACCATCACATTAAAGCATTGTCATCGAGCCTTGATACGTGTGCAAAGTTTCAATCAAACTTATGGCCATTCAAAGTGGTAATAAGACCAACTGACCTTTTGGCCGTTGACCTTATGTCACCACACCATCACAATAATGCATTGTCATCGAGCCTTGATACGTGCGCAAAAGTTTCCATCAAATTTATGGCCATTAAAAGTGGTAATAAGGCCAATTGACCTTATGGCCGTTGACCCTATGTCACCACACCATCGCATTAATGGATTGTCATCGAGCCGTGATACGTGTGCAAAGTGTCAATCAAACTTAAGGCCATTCAAAGTTGTAATAAGGCCAATTGACCTTATGGCCGTTGACCTTATGTCACCACACCATCACATTAATGCATTGTCATCGGTCTTTGATACGTATGCAAAGTTTCAAATTAATCAGATTCCGTTACATACAGGCCAAGCTAATAAAAGCGTGTTAAAAATAAACTCATACAAAAGGCTGCTGCCAATGTCAAACGGGTTTTCATTGCATACCACAAGGCGCCAGGTAAGGAATATGCAACTGTCGATTTGTGCTACGAATGAATAAGTTATTGGGATCACCAAGTGGTTGGGTGGTTGGTTGGGGGTGGTGAAGACCTGCAATTTGAGTGCAAAGAGTGATTTCTCAACACCTGACACAAAAGTGTTTAATTACATAAGGAACTGTGTTGCACAGCATAAAAAAAGACATAGAAGTACGTGCCAAAACAAGGGCAGTACGCACATACACTCAAAAAAAAGTTATCATCAAGGCGATGCCATCTAGGCATCAATGTGCAATTTTTGCTTATCTTTTTTTCGTCATCAATGATCTTATGTTATTAACATTTTCGAAATATTAGTTTGGTACTTGTGTTTGTTAAGTTAATAGACTACATACAAATGTAATGCGTTTTATAATCAATATAGTATTAAATGTTATCATAATGAAACTAGGAAATTTATACAGTTATCATTTTGATACATTTTAAGAGCGAAACAAATATTTTCCATGGGCAAATCAATAGTCAAGATACAAAATTGATACTTTTAATTATACTTTTTATGATATTTATCGTTGCATTGATACCACGAAATTTATACCGTTTAAGTTTCATTTTTGCACATCGTGTATTAAATTAATAGTGATACTTTTTTTTTTGAGTGTAGGTATGTACCTATGTACGCAAATATACTGATTTATATAAAAGCAAGACAGTAATGAGTAAATGTCTGACATCGAAGTGGTGTTATAAGTGATATTATAGTCCGTTGAGCAAAACTCACAGGGTATATTAATTAAGCCGCATATCGGTATCTTGTAAGTGCATGAACTAATCAAAATAAATATACCATAATTATGAGGGTGAAAAAGGAAAAGGAAAGATATCTTATTGAAATTTGGTAAGTGGGCTCCCTGGAACTCATCTTTTTTTAAAATGAGCAAAATCAGCGGATAATCAACTTCACTATTTATGTAAACAAGAATTCGCCCATTGGTTAGAGTTCATTCTTTTTTACTTTATTTTCCTTCCTTTTTATTCCTTTCCGTTTCCTTTCCTGTATTTTCCTTTCCTATTTTTTCACTTTCTTTGCTTTCCAATCTTATCCTTTCTTCTCCCTTTCCTTCTTTTCTTTTCTTTCTTTTCCTTTCCTTTCCTTTCATTTCCTTTACTTTATCCTCCTTTCCTTTTCTTTTCTTTTCTTTTCTTTTCTTTTCTTTTCTTTTCTTTTCTTTTCTTTCTTTTCTTTTTTTTCTTTTATTTTCTTTTCTTTTCTATCCTTTCCTTTTCTTTTCTTTTCTTTTCTTTTCTTTTGTTTTCTTTTCTTTTTTTTCTTTTTCTTTACTCTCCTTACCTTTTTCCTTTTCCTTCCCTTCCCTCCTTTTGGTTTTCCTTTTTGCTTATCATTAATGAAAATTGGCCATTTGTCCATGTTTGCTGTTTCTGGCTTTTTATTTCCAACAAAAGGGAACATGCTCTTGCTTGTGCTCAGACACTTTAAGTTTTATGTAGGGCGTTTGTGATTTTATTGTAAAAGCGAATCTCTAACTGTGAAAATACTCTTATATTATGCATACGAAAAACGGTATTGCTTTTGAGCTTACACACACAGCGTGACAATATAGTCACACGTATAGCATCTCTGTGTGCCTATGTTTTGATGAAATTGTTTTGTCGATATTTTAGCGCTAAATTCAACTTTTTTGAAACTTTTAATGTCCTGCACAGCTCCTAGAGAAATCCCATCCATAATAACTGTTTCTTTACTTACTTAATTTGCGCTTAACCATTTAAACTGTTATGGCCGTCCATAAAGGCAGGCCAGTCGCTTCTTCTCTCCGCCAACCGGCGCCAACTAGTCACACCAAGAGAGTTTAAATCGTTTTCTACCAGGTCCTTCAAGCGGAGTGGGGGCCGTCCTCTACCTATGCTTCCATCGACGGGTTCCGGTAGAAATATTTTCTTGGCCGTAGCGTCATCTTTCGCATAACATGGCATAGTCAGCGCAACCGCTATGTTTTAATTCGCTGGACTATGTTGATGTCTGAGTAGAGCTCGTACAACTCATCGTTAAATCTTCTTCGGTACTCGCCATCGCCAACGCGTAGGGGTCCATAAATCTTTCGAAGAACGTTTCTCTCTGTAGAGTATGATTTTCATTTGCCGAGAGAGGACTTTATTTTTCAATTGCCTACCTAGTCTAAAGTAGCATTAATTGGCAAGAGTGTTTCTTCGCTGGATTTCAGAGCTGATGTTGTTGTTAGTGTTAATGCTGGTTCCCAAATAAAAGAAGTCTTTTATTACTTCGAAATTATGGCTGCCAACAGTAGCGTGGTTGCCAAGTCGCATATGCGCTGACTCTTTACTCGATGACAGCAGGTACTTCGTTTTGTCCTAATTCGCCATCAAACCCATCTCTATCGCTTCTTTTTCCAGTTTGGAGTAAGCAGAACTAACGGCGAGGGTGTTGAGGCCATTAATATCAATGTCATCAGCATATGCCAGTAATTGTACGGTTATATAGAATATTGTATAGTAGTATAATTTTCTCCAGCATCAAATTAAAGAAATCGCACGATAGGGATCACCCTGTCTGAAACTTTGTTTAGTTTCGAACGGCTCTGAGAGGTCCTTCCAAATTATGACTGAGCTGATAGTGTTGTTGAACATCATTTCGCACAGCCGTATAAATTTTGCATGGAAACCAAATTCAGACATAGCAGCATATAGGCAGCTCCTTTTCGTGTCGTCGAAGGCGTCTTTAAAATCGACGAAGAGGTGATGTATGTCGATTCATTTATCGCGTGTTTTTTCCAAGATTTTGCGCATTGTGAAAATCTGGTTGATTGTAGATTTACCAGGTCTCAAACCGCACTGATAATGTCCAGTCAGCCGATTCACGGTGTGCTTCAATCTTTCGCACAATACTGAAGGCTGATTTCACCATAGCTGACGCTGTTTGCAGTGTATCTCTAATTGTGGACTAGGCAAATGTCACTTAGGTTTCAATCGTCAGGCATGCACTCGTCCGGCCATGTTTTGCAAAGAAGCTGTTGCATGCACTTATTCTGCTATTTGCTCTGTTCTAAAACACGACGTCACTCAAAGCGGAACCTAAGAAATTATATCACCTATTGATGGAAACGCTATGCTTTAAGCTCTGTTCGTGTTGCGAGGCAATAGCAAAAACAAAAGGTTCAGAGTAGCATGTCAATTCCATCGCTGATAGAAGCAATCTGCGGGTTTTATAACCATAACAACATTCGTATATTAGATAACAATATAATTATTTTACTTTAAGAAATCAGTTGACTGAAAGTAAGTTGACAAGAAATGCGGAAATAACCAGGTGTGACAAATTTGCTTACATTTCCATACGAAATTGGCTTGATTTTTATAAAGAAAATGGAAAAAGAAGTGCACTTGGGTTTATTTGAAACCAACTTCTGGTTAGCTTGTAGTTAGCTTCTTTCCCTTCTGGTTTTTATCCTAGCATTATTTATGGTCCCAATTCTGTCTGAATCATTTTTGAAATAATATAGATAACAATTAATAAAGGACTCAGTTCAATGCACGCATTTATATCAGTCTCTCTTGCAACATAGAAATATATTAGTAACACGTAAAGCTTAGATAATTGTTCTTTTATATAAGTATTTCATATTCGTTTGTTTAATGATCCATTGTTCATGATGGTAATCCACCAATAAACCTTTCATTCAGCATGTTGCTGTGTAAAAATGCATGGGCGTAGCCTAGTTGCGACCAGTTTTAGCCTCAGTGTTTTCGACAGTGCTTTTTAAGCTGGCAACTGAATTATATTCTGATTGGACTTTTAAGTAGAAGAGAAAATGAGACGAAAATATGTTTTATTTTTGCAGAAACTGAAACCCTTGCACCGAAAGCCGCGATTCGAAAAAGGAGAAAGCTAAATTTTTGTGAAAAGAAAGGTGCTTAGATATCAAATATTTCTAAAATAAGAGTACTCAAGAAAGTGAATAATTTATTAAATTAAACAAATGTAAGGCGCGATAACCTCCGAAGAGATCTAAGGCCGAGCTTCTTTTCCAATTTGCGTCGTGTTCCTCTTGATTTTTCCTACAAATTGGCCGGACGGGACCTACATGTTTTACGCCGACTCCAAACGACATATGCAAGGCAGATGAGTTTTCACTGAGAGCTTTTCATGGCAAAAATACACTCGGAGCGCTTGCCAAACACTGCCGAGGGGCGACCCCGCTTAGAAAAATTTTCTTCTAATTGATAAACCTTATTTCTAAAATTTTGATATTGCTTTGCCCGGGGTGTGAACCCAGGGCATACGGTGTGGTAGGCGGAGCCCGCTACCATCACACCACGGTGGCCGCCACGGTATAATTTATTACGCTTTATAAAAAGGCAAATCAGTTCAGAGTTAATTCATATTTTTAAAATTGACTGGTCGGAGAAGTATAACGTGCCGAAAACCACTTTCATACCACAGTCATCAAAACGAAAAGGTAAGCGGATTTGAAAATGAGACGTTTGTATTTTTATGAATCTTTCAGCGCTTAATCCTTGTTCGCTACCAGAATTGGCCAAACGGCTTGTTATTCAGTCTTAAAGTCTTCAGTAGCAAGTATGTATCTGTTACGGACCAATTTTCATGCAATTTTTCTTCTGTCTACGCCCTTGAAAATTTGTATATTAAACATGTTTCCCATTGCTTTACTATAAAATACCATCATATAACTGTGACCTTATCAAATATTCATAGTTTAGAAAAATCATTACTTATTCCGAATGATACAATATTTTACATGGCTTTACTCATCTTTATCATTTTCGAAAGTCTGCCTTCGTTACACTCGCATATAAACGACATGCTAAGTAAATATTTATCCAGCAATTGTTATTCAGTGCAGACGAATCAATCAATAGAAAGTCTCTTACTCTATTATACATTAAAATTGCATCTGGTAATTTTTATACTCAGTTGAGCAGAGCTCACAGAGTATATTAACTTTGATTGGATAACGGTTGGTTGTACAGGTATAAAGGAATCGAGATAGATATAGACTTCCATATATCAAAATCATCAGTATCGAAAAAAAAATTCGATTGAGCCATGTCCGTCCGTTTGTCCTTTAACACGATAACTTGAGTAAATTTTGAGGTATCTTGATGAAATTTGGTATATAGGTTCCTGGGCACTCATCTCAGATCGCTATTTAAAATGAACGATATCGGACAATAACCACGCCCACTTTTTCGATATCGAAAATTTCGAAAAATCGAAGAAGTGCGATAATTCATTACCAAATACGGATTAAGCGATGAAACTTGGTAAGTTAGTTGAAATTATGACGCAAAATATAAAAATAGTAAAATTGTGGACAACGGGCGTGGCACCGCCCACTTTTAAAAGAAGGTAATTTAGAAGTTTTGCAAGCTGTTATTTGGCAGTCGTTGAAGATATCATTATGAAATTTGGCAGGAACGTTACTCTTATTACTATATGGCTGCTTTCTAAAAATTAGCAAAAACGGAGAATAAACACGCCGCCTTTTTAAAAAAATTTTTTTTTAAATTCAAATTTTAAAAGAAAAGTTAATAACTTTACAGTATATAAGTAAATTATGCCAACATTCAACTCCAGTAATGATATGGTGCAACAAAATACAAACATAAAAGAAAATTTGAAAATGGGCATGGCTCCGCCCTTTTTCATTTAATTTGTCTAGGATACTTTTAATGCCATATGTCGAACAAAAATTAACCAATCCTTGTGAAATTTGGTAGTGGCTTAGATTCTAGGACGATAACTGTTTTCTGTGAAAAAGGGTGAAATCGGTTGAAGCCGCGCCCAGTTTTTATACACAGTCGACCGTCTGTCGTTCCGCTCGGCCTTTATCACGATAACTTGAGCAAAAATCGATATATCTTTACTAAACTCAGATCACGTACTTATCTGAACTCACTTTGTATTGGTGTAAAAAATGGCCGAAATCCGACTATGACCACGCCCACTTTTTCGATATCGAAAATTACGAAAAATGAAAAAAAATGCCATAATTATATACCAAATACGAAAAAAGGGATGAAACATGGTAATTGTATTGGTCTATTGACGCAAAATATAACTTTAGAAAAAAACTTGGTAAAATAGGTGTGACACCTACCATATTAAGTAGAAGACAATGAAAAAGCTTTGCAGGGCGAAATCAAAAGCCCTTGGAATCTTGGAGAGAATACTGTTACTGGTATATATATATAAATAAATTAGCGGCACCCGACAGAGGAAGTTCTGGATCACTCTGGTCCACATTTTGGTCGATATCTCGAAAATGCCTTCACATATACAACTAAGGGCCACTCCCTTTTAAAACCCTAATTAATACCTTTAATTTGATACCCATATCGTACAAACACATTCTAGAGTCGCCCCTGGTCCATGTTTATGGCGATATCTTGAAAAGGCGTCCACATATAGAAATAAGGCCCACTCCTTTTTAAAATACTCATTAACACCTTTCATTTGATACCCATATCGTACGAAAAAATTCTAGAGTCACTCCTGGCCCACCTTTATGGCGATATCTCGAAAAGGCATCCACCTATGGAACTAAGGCCCACTCCCTTTTAAAATACTCATTAACACCTTTCATTTGATACCCATATCGTACAAACAAATTCTAGAGTCACCCCTGGTCCACCTTTATGACGATATCTCGAAAAGGCCTCCACCTATAGAACTAAGACCCACGCCCTTTTAAAATACTCATTAAGACCTTTCATTTGATACCCGTATCGTACAAACAAATTCTAGAGTCACCCCTGGTCCACCTTTATGACGATATCTCGAAAAGGCGTCCACCCATATAACTAAGGCCCACTCCCTTTTATAACACTTATTAACACCTTTAGTTTGTTACCCATATTGTACAAACGCATTCTAGAGTCAACCCTGGTCCACTTTTATAACGATATTCCTAAAAGGCGTCCACCTATAGAACTAAGGCCCACTCTCTTTTAAAATACTCATTAACACCTTTCATTTGATACCCATATCGTACAAACAAATTCTAGAGTCACCCCTGGTCAACCTTTATGGCGATATCTCGAAAAGGCGTCCACATATAGAACTAAGGCCCACGCCCTCTTAAAATACTTATTAATACCTTTCGTTTGACACCCATATTGTACAAACGCATTCTAGAGTCACCCCTGATCCACCTTTATGGCGATATCCCTAAATGACGTCCACCTATAGAACTATGGCCCACTCCCTCTTAAAATACTCTTTAATACCTTTCATTTGATACACATGTCATACAAACACATTCCAGAGTTACCCTCGGTTCATTTTCCTACATGGTTATTTGCCCTTATGTTGCCACCATAGCTCTCAACTGAGTATGTAATGTTCGGTTACACCCGAACTTAACCTTCCTTACTTGTTTTTTTCTATTTTTTGCGTCCCCTTTCAATAGCTAAGCTTACTTGAACGAACGACTTTGCCCCTCAGACGATATGGAATATGAACTCTTTAATGAGTTGAATGGACTTGTAAGTGATATTCATGGTTGAGTTGTTGATAAAAAGCCTTTTCTGCACTATTCCTAAATGTCAGCATATTTATGTTTGATGAAGAATGATACAGTTGATATTTGTCTTGGAATAATAATTACGTTTATATGATAGACACATCTGGTCGATTGATATGCAAACAAAATATTTCCCCATGATTAACTGGCTATTCACCTCTAAATATTGTAGGTACATATATAAATATGTTTGTAGCTGTACATAAGTGCTTTGCAAAATACTTAAATCATGTGATACGTTTTTGTCATATTGTAGTCCTTAAAATGTACTCCTTTGTCATGCAGTAGCTGAGGTTTTAATTGTGCACTTTCACGGGAAGTAAGGAGGCCCTTGATAGTGTACTATAATGTTAAGTATTACTGTAGTATTAGTAGGGCCACAGAAAATACCGGTCTGTAAATTGGACTGAATTTTTATTTACATTGATGTTAATTATTCTTCAAAACATCAAGGTTAGGATAGGTTAGGAGGACGTGCGTGGGAATTTCCCACAATTCCACTCCAAGAGATTTTTGTCCGTTGTGAGTGCGCTCAGTGAGTACCGGGTGGTGGCAGATTCGTCCAACCAGATCACCTCCTAGTTTTTCAACGAAGGACATCGGCAGAGAAAGTGGTAAATCGACTAATCTTCCTCCTCATCCTGACAGCTTTTGCAGAAGAAGCTTGTTTGTAGCGCCACCATTTGAGCATTGGTGTAACAGCGCAATGACCTGTGATGACATCCGTAATTAGTACCACTGCAGTTTCGGTTGATAAGAAATCTAGTTGCTTTCCTATCCAAACACGACCATAAGGACCTTGAGACCTCGCAATTATCCCGGTTGGTCCATAGCAAGTTTGTTGCGCTAATCTCATATTCCTCAATTTTCCAAAGAAGATAACCCAGCGGTTGTCGAATTGAGCTGTTCGTCTCGCTTATGCTCATTTTGGAAATTTTTCTGGTCATCTCATCTACAAATTCATTCCCTCCAATATCGTTGTACCCTGGCATCAAGCAAAAGGGTGATATTTAGGTGTCTTATGGACGCCAGCTCGGCTCGGCACCTCCTCACGATATCCGAAATAATCAAACGCTTTCAAAACGGCCTGAAAATCGCCAAAGATCGTAACATTGATTTCTGGGACCGTACTATCCTGGAGCAGCCTGGCTGCTATCTCTGCGGCTTAGACCTCCTCCTGGAAGATACTGCATGGGTCAGGGAGTCGCTACGATTGATTATCCTGCAGATGCTTTGAGTATATTCCAGCTCCAGTTTTTTTCCATTTTTGAGCCATCTGTGTAGATTGTAATGCCACTGCCACTGTCTGGCTATTGCCTTTCCTCATTCTTTTTTTGAAAAATCGTGCGGTTTCTAACTCCAAATTTTGTATTCATATTATAATAAGATATCAGGATATTTATTCCAAAACCCATAAAGGAAACACGTAACAAGCCTTATGTAAATTTACCAAAAAAAAAAAGTCAAACAAACCAATCGTGATCCTTTTTAAAAAAGCTGTATGCAAGAGGATGCTGGGATGCACGTTGAGCCTATCGCTCAAACTCGCGCGCTCCGAGTGTCTTTCTGCCATGAAAAGATCTCAATGAAAACTCATCTGCCTTGCAGATGCCGTTCGGAGTCGGCATAAAACATGTAGATCCCGCCCGGCCAATTTGTAGAGAAAATCAAGAGGAGCACGACGAAAATTGGAAGAGAAGCTCGGCCTTAGATCTCTTCGGAGGTTATCGCACCTTACAGTTTTTTTTTTTTTAAGATATGTAAATATTCCTTAACGGGTACGTTCTTAACGTGCGTACTCTGAAATGCCGGTGATGAGTATACTATTCATAGCTTTTATTCCCGATTCGGAGAATTTTTTTCTCAACAGCATTATAAACAAAAGTTAGTGAATGAGTTTCGCGATCCAGGCGTAATTTTTGACTCAACTTTTACTTTTGGTAATCATATAAACTTTCTCATACCAAAGGCTTATACCTACTTAGCTTTCTTGCGACGATATGCTAAGGATTTCAAGGACCCATATACAAGGAAAATCCTATACAATGACTTGGTGCGTTCAAAACTAGAGTATGCTTCAGTCATGTGGAATCCAATATACTCTTCACACTCTTTCAGAATTGAAAGAATTCAGCGCAAGTTCATGCGATTTGCTCTTCAACATTTAAACTTTGTTAATTCCCTGCCATCCTAAGATGCTAGACGCATGCTTATCAATGTCTTGCCACTTCAAGTTAGGCGATTTGTTCAAAGCCTAATGTTTATTATTATTGACTCTTCAGAACTACTCGGGCAGTTGACTTCCAGTGTCCCTAGCAGAGCTCTCCGGTTTCACAGTACATTCCGCGTTGAAGTGCTGCGTTCGAATTACTTCAGTTTCGCACCTCTCCTAAGAGGTCTTGTTGAACTTAATCGCCTATCCAAAAGTCTTGATCTGGACTTTGCCATGCCAAGGTCTCTGTTTAAGGCGCGCATTCACTCAGGGAAAACGCCTAAAATCCAGCACCACCGGACGCAATTCAAGCTTTTCATGTTCTTGAAAAACGAACGACCTGTTCTCAAAACAACATTTTCTTGAAAAGAGAACGGCTGGTCTTAATATATGAACAAATGTTCTATTAATGAGAACAATGATCTTAAATTTGGTTCAAGAAAAAAACGGTATAATTCGTGTGCACTACAATGTTTAATACAACATTTGAACAAGCTACCAAGCAGTTGTAGTGGCCCAGCGGCTTTGATGTTGCGGTTGCGATCGTGTGACGCGAGTTCGATCGCCGTCAAACTCTGAGGTTTTTTTAAAACAATCTTTTTATATTCTATTTTTTAGCTCTTATTTTTCGTTGAGTTCCATTCACATATGCACAGCTAATTCTCAAACTTGTTATGAAATGTTTTAATTATATATTCAGATTGCATCATCAAATAAGAAGGATTTCTCAATAAGAGAAATTTATGAAAAAATGCATATTATGCGTTTTTTTTTCAAATCTTTTGGAATTTTAATAATAATTTTTTTTTTATTAATATTTTTATATTAATGACAAAAAAATTAATATTAATACATAAATAAATGGGTAATAATTAAAAGAGTTCCTTCCTCCCACCAATGATCAAGCACAAACCGTTTTTGAATTGAGACCGAAAAATTTTAAATCGACCACAAATCGTTCTCGAAACGTGAGAACGAAAAATCGTAAATCAAGCTCAAGTAGTGCTTGAAATGAGTACAGAAGGTTCACACATCAATACAAAACTGGTCATAAAATACGAACGGTGTGCTTGGAAAACCCGTTCTTAAAACAAGCCCATCGGTCACGAGTTAAGAAAAAGCATACTTAACAGACTTTTGTCAGCGAATATTTTTAATTTTGAACTTGTTTCGTTCGTTTTAGAACGATTCTTTCTCTGAGTGTTGAGTCTTATTACTTATCTCAGTAAACCTTATATTAAAATTGTTAAATTAGTAATAAGTTAACCTGTAATCTTGTCAGTAAGGTTGTAACCGTTTGACTAAATAAAGATATATGAAATATGAAAACTCCTTTTTACGCATCCAGTAATTTTTTTTCTGTCAAAAAAGATCGATGCAGAAATGTTTTTTTTTTGCGTTATTTGTTACAAAAAATTCAATATGAACAACATTTAAATATAACAAGTAAGGAAGGTTAAGTTCGGGTGTAACCGAACATTACATACTCAGTTGAGAGCTATGATGACAACATAAGGGAAAATAACCATGTAGGAAAATGAACCGAGAGAAACCCTGGAATGTGTATCAAATGAAAGACATTAAAGAGTATTTTATGAGGGAGTGGGCCATAGTTCTATAGGTGGACATCATTTAGGGATATAGCCATAAAGGTGGATCAGGGTTGACTCTAAAATGCGTTTGTACGATATGGGTATCAAATGAAAGGTATTAATGAGGCTTTTAAAAAGGAGTGGTGGTTGTTGTATAGGTGGTCGCCTTTTCGAGATATCGCCATAAAGGTGGACCAGGGGTGACTCTAGAATGCGTTTGTACGATATGGGTATCAAATGAAAGGTGTTAATGAGTATTTTAAAAGGGAGTAATCCTTAGTTCCATAGGTGGACGCCATTTCGAGATATCGCCACAAGGGTGGACCAGGGGTGACCCTAGAATTTGTTTGTACAATATGGGCATCAAACGAATGGTGTTAATGAGTATTTTAAAAGGGAGTGGGCCTTAGTTCTATAGGTGGATGCCGTTTCGAAATATCGCCATAAAGGTGGACCAGGGGAGACTCTATAATGTGTTTGTACGATCTGGGTATCAAATTAAAGGTATTAATGAGGGTTTTAAAAGGGAGTGGTGGTTGTTGTATAGGTGGTCGCCTTTTTGAGATATCGCCATAAAGGTGGACCAAGGGTGACTCTAGAATGCGTTTGTACGATATGGATATCAAATGAAAGGTGTTAATGAGTATTTAAAAGGGAGTAATCCTTAGTTCCATAGGTGGACGTCGTTTCGAGATATCGCCATAAAGGTGGACCAGGGGTGACCCTAGAATTTGTTTGTACAATATGGGTATCAAAAGAACTGTGTTAATGAGTATTTTAAAAGGGAGTAATCCTTAGTTCCATAGGTGGACGCCGTTTCGAGATATCGCCATAAAGGTGGGCCAGGGGTGACTCTAGAATTCGTTTGTGCAATATGGGTATCAAACGAAAGGAGTTAATGAGTATTTTAAAAGGGAGTGGGCCTCAGTTCTATAGGTGGACGCCTTTTCGAGGTATCGCACTAAAGGTGGACCAGGGGTGACTCTAGTCTTTGTTTGTACGATATGGGTATCAAATGAAACGTGTTAATGAGTATTTTAAAAGGGCGTGGGGCTTAGTTCTATAGGTGGACGCCTTTTCGAGATATCGCCATAAAGGTGGACCAGGGGTGACTCTAGAATGAGTTTTTACAATATGGGTATCAAATTAAATGTATTAATGAGAGTTTTAAAAGGGAGTGGTGTGAAGGCGTTTTCCAGATATCGACCAAAATGTGGACCAGGGTGACCCAGAACATCATCTGTTGGATACCGCTAATTTATTTATATATGTAATACCTGCCAAGATTTTAAGGGTTTTTTATTTCGCCCTGCAGAACCTTTTCATTTTCTTCTACTTAATATGGTAGGTGTCACAACCATTTTATAAAGTTTTTTCTAAAGTTATATTTCGCGTCAATAAAACAATCCAATTACCTTACCATGTTTCATCCCTTTTTTCATATTTGGTATAGAATTATGGCATTTTTTCATTTTTCGTAATTTTCGATATCGAAAAAGTGGGCGTGGTCATAGTCGGATTTCGTTCATTTTTCATACCAAGATAAAGTGAGTTCAAGTAAGCACGTGAACTAAGTTCATTAAAGATATGTCGATTTTTGCTCAAGTTATCGTGTTAAAGGCCATGCGGAAGGACAGACGGACGACTGTGTATAAAAACTGGGCGTGGAATCAACCGATTTCGCCCATTTTCACAGAAAACAGTTAACGTCATAAAATCTATGCCCCTACCAAATTTCAAAAGGATTGGTTAATTTTTGTTGGACTTATGGCGTTAAAAGTATCCTAGACACATAAAATGAAAAAGGGCGGAGCCACGCCCATTTTGAAAATTTCTGTTATTTTTGTATTTTGTTGCACCATATCATTACCGGAGTTGAATGTTGACATAATTTACTTATATACTGTAAAGATATTAAATTTTTTGTTAAAATTTTACTTTAAAAAAATTTTTTTTTTAATTTTTTTGCTAATTTTTATTAAGCATACATATAGTAATAGGAGTAACGTTTCTGCCAAATTTCATCATGATATCTTCAACGACTGCCAAATTACAGCTTGCAAAATTTTTAAATTACCTTCTTTTAAAAGTGGGCGGTGCCACGCCCATTGTCCAAAATTTTACTAATTTTCTATTCTGCGTCATAAGTTCAACTCACCTACCAAGTTTCGTCGCTTTAGCTGTCATTTGTAATGAATTATCGCACTTTTTCGGTTTTCGAAATTTTCGATATCGAAAAAGTGGGCGTGGTTATAGTCCGATATCGTTCTTTTAAATAGCGATCTGAGATGAGTGCTCAGGAACCTACGTACCAAATTTCATCAAGATACCTCAAAATTTACTCAAGTTATCGTGTTAACGGACGGACGGACGGACGGACATGGCTCAATCAAATTTTTTTTCGATCCTGATTATTTTGATATATAGAAGTCTACATCTATCTCGATTCCTTTATATATGTACAACCAACCGTTATCCAATCAAACTTAATATACTCTGTGAGCTCTGCTCAACTGAGTATAAAAATAAACTCGAACACATATAAGCTTAAAGAGCTATTAATTTTGTGTTGAACGCAGTTTGAATTTTCAAAATCAAGTAACTCTTGGGGAATTTATATGTATATTTTTGCACAAAAATATAACAAAGACTTTGTTATTTGATATTAGCAACAACAAATTGTTTCCATAGAAAAAGCTTGATAAATGGGTAAAGGGCGACAAAAGTCTGTCGAAGTAGCGTATTCGCAATAAAATCTGAGACCTAAGTATATACGGGAGCCCCCTTGAGAAACTTTCACCCATGAAGTGAGACATAATTTTTTGATAATATCGTCATTTTTATATTTGGCTGAGTAAAGCTCAAAACACACCAAAAACGTCATTATTCAGTAAATAATGCAGCTTAAATGATACGCTTTCATGTGTGCTTTGAAATACACACTCCTTATTGTTTTCAATAAGGAGCGTGGTCCCGTCAACTTCTGACAAAATAATTTTCCCAAATGTTTTTGGTTAAAGAGCAAAACCGTTAAAAGTGTCACAACAAAACTCGGTATATCGGAAATTCTTGTACCAAGGGATGAGTCATGGAAAATCAGTTAGATACCATGTCCACTTTTATATAAACGATTTTTAAAGAGATCGTGTGCGATTATTTTATTGTTATTTATTTTTAATTTTTTTAACGCTTTAGAAGTCCGTAACGTAGCGTTACAATAACATCCCCCCCCTGTATTTCCTTATTCACTTAAACCTGAACCTCCCTGTACTTATTTTCTATAGCAACAACCACTATGGTAAATAACCACACGCTACCAACGACTGATAACAAACCAATGGTGTGTTCCGTTAACACAAGAAAATCACAATAATGGTGTATTGGTTTCTCAACCAGTTTGCGGCACCACCCATATAAACAGCGAATTTGCATTTTTGCAATTCAGTCCTCGCTGGTGAGCCATGAGCCATCTTTTTTAAGACAAAATTGCCACTCCGGCTAGCTAGCTGAGTGGAAGGGGCGCTCCCATGGCGCGGGTCACCCTCCACCTGGGCTGGACGGCGCGAATGGTGTCTTCGGACTATCTCCCTCCGCCGCCCACCTAGGTGTTGGAACGCACGATGCCCTAATGACTAAACCGCCCTCCCCCGCAGCTCGGACTGAGCGGAAGGGGCGCTGGAATGGCGCGGGTCACCCTTAGCCTGGGCTGGACGGCGCGAGTGGTGTCTTCGGACTACCTCCCTCCGTCGCCCACCCAGGTGTCGAGTGGCCCGACGACGAAAGACCAAGAGACCCCTTCCACCGCCGTGTGTGCGTGTGTTCGTAACACATAAATATTGTGTATTTATTCAGTAGGGGTTTGTGGGACCTTTGCTCGACTCTGGATTGACTGAGCGTTACCCCAACCTTAGACAAAACTCACCTCATAAGTCATAACCCGAAGTCCAATTGCACAACACGTGCACATATTTCTGAGATGAGGGGCAATCATGACCCGGGTGCTATTAACAAAGGGATGCAAAAAAAAAAATTTAAAAAAATAAATGTAAGGCGCGATAACCTCCGAAGAGATCTAAGGCCGAGCTTCTCTTCCAATTTGCGTCGTGCTCCTCTTGATTTTCCTACAAATTGGCCGGACGGACCTACATGTTTTGTGCCGACTCCGAACGGCATCTGCAAGGCAGATGAGTTTTCACTGAGAGCTTTTCATGGCAGAAATACACTCGGAGCGCTTGCGAAACACTGCCGAGGGGCGACCCCGCTTAGAAAAATTGTCTTCTAATTGAAAAGCCTTATTTCTAAAATTTTGATGTTGCTTTGCCCGGGATGTGAACCCAGGGCGTACGGTGTGCTAGGCGGAGTACGCTACCATCACATCACGGTGGCTGCCAAAAAAAATATTGCTATAAATTTTTGAGCGCCGGAATGAAAATGGTAAACGTTATGTATGAGTTAATCGGGGATTGCCCGTATTGCTTTTTTTTAAATGTATGAAAACATTTATTTCAAGCAATTTTTAATTTTATAATTTATTTAATAATTTGGGAAAAATTTAAGCAACGTCACATCAGGACGGAAACTGCGACAGCTGTTTCGATTATACCATGTAAATCTCTTCAAAGCCTTTTCTCCCGGGAGTGGGATTCGAACCCGCATTCTTACGATAGTTGAAATGGTTAGAAACGCATTCAGCGATGGGCTAGATAATAGATGTATCTAGTAAAACTATTAAAAAATTAAAAGAGGACAAACATAAGGTAAATTTGATATCTTAAATTCATTCCTGGAATGACATCTGTGTAAGAGTGAAACCCGCACCAAAGCGAGGAGCACAAAACTAAACTCTAAAGCAAAAATCGTATTTACTACCAAAATGGTAGGCAACACTTTAACCACTATAAATGTGTAATATTACACATCTTTATTTTTACAAATCTCTTGTTGAATTTTACGCAAAAATTGTGTAATGCTTTAGACACTATATGCCTAAAATTGTACGTTCCAGTTGCTTATATTTACACCCTAAGAGTGCGATTTTACAATAAATATTGTAATGAATTTGCGAAAATTCCCTTATTTGCAATCTTCTGCTAACTTTCGAATCACTAAACTGCTGAATAAATAACACCACTATTCAATAATGCAAAATGACCTTTATTAAAGTTCTTCACAATATAACGTACTTCACAACACTACTATTGCTCGCCAGGTGGCTTCTTAAGTTAAACTGATTCTCGTGCCTCTACTGTTGCTGCTTTTATACTGTGTGATTTCCTCGTTGCATCTTCTAGGCGCTTCCAAAATTTACTTAGTTACTGGTATATAATTATAAATACAGATGCACCTGTGTAGCTCTCATATGCGCGTGTATTTGTGAGCGACACTTCCAAAATTATAATTGCATACTTTAGGAAGCATCTCAGATAAGATATTTGCATGTTTTTGTGCGTTGCTTCTCCGCTGCGTGTACGATTATATGTGTAACGACTGAATTAGTGATGTCCATCAAGTCACTGCTTAGCATCAGTTTAGAGATGACAGTAGCCCTTAGTATGGCTAATATTCGTAACAATATTTTAAAATATGTGAATATACTTCTTGTATGCTTGTAGCGAAAAAGTCGGAAGAACCCATCGAACAACTGAATTTGTGGTACACAGTCGTGACACCTTCAACGTCTTTAGCAGGAAAATTTTTTAAAAATGGACTGCATAGACATTATAGCTTGAAAATTTTTATTGCATTTTGGAAACAAACATTCAAACAAATTGGAACTCATTTCCCTATGCGCATATATGTAAATGCAAATGATAACTCCTTAATTTGCAGAACTGCTTTGCACACAAACATTTCCAATATATTTGTAAAGCTTATCACTTATCTATATATATATTTATTTTATAGCTTATTCACCTTATTCACCTATTTTTAAATATATTTTAAAGCTTATTCACTTTTTTCCACGACGAGGCAACAAAAGCGACGATTTCACAGAAAATGAAAATTTACAGTTACCTGAAGGAAAATACGATAATAAGTGACCGAAATTTAGACATTGTTGTGTGAAGTTACAAAGCGTGTATACTTTTGAAAACTTCTTGGGTAAAACTACGTACTTTTCGGGTGTAAATCAAAATATTACATGTTTTTTTTATAGTAATATCATCATTTTTTCTACTTTCAACATTAATCAGTACAAAAAATGGGCATTTTTACAGCAAGCAATTTTTTCAACAGTAATTTACCCTCATTTTAATCTTAATTTCATCCAAAGGTTTTACAGTGTACATATGCCACAAACAGGCGGAAAGGCATAACTGTATGCACTATTAAAAATGCATTTAAACATGTTTTGTAGGTACTTTTAATCAAAGTAAAAGGTGCTCCTCAAATTCTATCTACCGCCAGCTAAGTTATCGAAATTATTATTTTAATTATTAATATAATACACAAAAGTAAATAGCACTAACATAAAATGGCAAAATACCGGCGTATGGCTGTGCAATGCCGACGAAGTACTACGGAACTTACGACGCCGCCGATAAAATAATCGGCGCAAATCTCTAATTTGTACATACTACATGGTACATACATAAATATGTAGAAATATTCCAAAACGCACACACACAGTTTGGTTTTGTAATATTTTTATGTTGAAGGATATTTAATTTATACTCAGCGTGTACTTGTAAACAAGGGTATTATAGTCTGAAGACCGATATCCCGTTATGGCAAACTCAGAAAAAAATAAACAAACAAAAGAAAAAACAAGTAAGGACGGGACTGTCTTCGGCTGTGCCGAAGACTTCATACCTTTCACGAATGGGGCTGAACAATAATCCCATTCATAATCTCCAAATAATGCGCTGTATAAGATAAGAAATATATAGTGAACAAATGTACATACCTAAACTATTTTAAGATAAATATAAAATAAAAATGGCAAAAAAACCCCCTTATCTGAACGATCGGTTGTATGGGATATATATTATATATAGCTCCGATCGAAATGATTTTTACAGGAAATCTTCTATGATATATTAGAATATATATCACCAAGTTTCACGTTTTTATATTGGAAACTAAGGGAGAAATGGCCAAAAATCTTTCTATCTGAACGATCGGTTGTATGGGATAGGTATATAATATATACATATAGCTCCGATCAGAGTGATTTTTTCAGGAAATCTTCTATGATATATTTAAATATATATCACCGAGTTTCACGTTTATACTTTCTAAATTAAGGGAGAAATGGCAAAAGATCTTTCTATCTGAACGATCGGTTGTATGGGATATAACTATATATAGCTCCGATCAAAGTGATTTTTTCAGGATATCTTGTATGATATATTAGAATATATATCACCGAGCTTCACGTTTATACTTTCTAAATTGCGGCGGGAATGACCAAAATCGTCTTATCTGAACGATCGGTTGTATGGGAGTTATATGTTATAGTGGTCCGATCCTACCGGATCCGACAAATGTCTAATATAATACAAAGTACATCCTTGTTGCGAATTTCATTGAGATATCACAAAATTTGAGGGACTAGTTTGCGTTCAAACAGACAGACGGACGGACGGATAAGCGGACGGACGGACAGATGGACATGGCTATATCAACTCAGTTCGTCGCCCTGATCAATTCGGTATACTTAATGGTGAGTCTTTCTTCTATATTTCTCAACGTTACAAACATCGGACCAAAGTCAATATACCATTTCATGTTCATGAAAGGTATAAAAATTAGAGTTTTTGAGCAAATTGCTTGTCTAGATTAAGGGAGGCGTCTCTATGGCGCAAATTCAATCCCGTTTTTCTTCGTTTTCAGGAAGTTTTAGGAAATTTTTTTGATTGTACCTTTACGATATTTGTTGTAGTTAATGGCTAATCCGTACGCATAACAGATGGATTTCGAGAATAGCCGCGCCCATTTTTTCAATACCGAAAAATTTAACTTGATATAAGGGTTGACATTATGACAAAAGATTTTCATATTCAAATGGTAATAAAAAGTGCAATACCTTTGTGGTATATAACTAAACTTTGGTCGGCTTAGAGTGCGGACCTGCTAAGTGCTATTGACCTTTTGATGCAATTTGATGAGATATCAAATATGTGTTTGTCACACACAAAGTATATCAATGAGTTAACTTCTTATGCTTTCAATGAAAAATTCAAATAGTTTTTTGCCTGCCATGTAAAGTTTTTTATGTCGGTTAGCAAGTTTTCACTCTAAGCTGATGTTGTACTGATATGACAAAAATTAAAAAGATTTTGGAAATGGTCGTTGTCCGCGCTTTATATATCATATCTATATAATAATATTAATGACAAAGTTCGAGCAATAATCCATCTTTCCTAACGAAACTTGTTATAAGGATTGTTTTTATGAAACGCTCTGTTTATTGCAAATAGAGAAGCCACAGCCGCTATTTATACCCAGCCGTTCGTTTTTCCTTCGGCACATCCGTTAACTTTATGGGCAAAAATTCGGATATCTTCAATCAAATACTTCCGCTAAATCAAACCGTAACTTCTGAACTTTTTCACTTTGTAATTTTGCAGACTTATGGTTTTTGGTATCTAAAGACAACTCACTAATGAACGCAGCCACTTTTTTTAAAAAGTAGCTTTAAAATTAGTCATTACAAGATTAGCAATATATTTAAAACAGGAAAGCACAGTACCATTATATATACATAAGTCGAACTAAAGGCAACAAAATTTTCCGATATTTAGTAGGAATAATGTTACTATGACAGTAAATGGTTTATAGCTGCTTACGAAAAACGATATATGCATATGAATAGGCAGTGTACTGCAGCTTTCGTATCATTTAAAATTCATGACATTTCGATTGTGTTGTATCCCTAATATATATGTACATAGTAGCTCTCGCTGGGTATATAATGTTCGCTTTCGCTCGAAATTAGACTTCCTTACTTGTTTCATTTTCGTTTATAATATATATTGTAATTTTATTACAGTTTTACTATTACAACCGTTATGCTGTAAAGTGTTGGAAATCGTTAAAGTGACCACAAAACGTTGGTTATCGCTGCAGCTGCTATAGTTTTTGCTGTCTTGCCGCATCTCAAAACATATGAAAGTAACAAACAAAAGTTTGTTCAGAAAAAGTTTATTATATGAAGCAAATGCACTGCATAGATACCACAAAAAAACTAAATTTAAATAAAAATGTTGAAAGTTGCGTTAAATTTTAGCAGCAAGATATGTGAGAATGGAAGGACAACAGTAATCGTACTATTTTGCTATCGAGGTGCAAAGAAGGTACAGCAGAAATCTGAAATTCTTGTTACATAATCATCAGCCCGTTTGTTAACTAAGCTGATTTTTGTTGGTATAGGTATAGGTGTTTTATTTTGAAATTTTTGGGCTATTCGGACTTATATCACTAAAGTTTTAGAATAAAATAAAATTTAATAAAATGAAATAAAATAAAATAAAATAAAATAAAATAAAATAAAATAAAATAAAATAAAATAAAATAAAATAAAATAAAATGAAATAAAATGAAATAAAGTAAAATAAAATAAAATAAAATAAAATAAAATGAAATAAAATAAAATAAAATAAAATGAAGCAAAATAAAATAAAATAAAATAATATAAAACAAAATAAAATAAAATAAAATAAAATAAAATGAAATAAAATAAAATTAAATAAAATAAAGCAAAATAAAATAAAATAAAATAAAATGGAGCAAAATAAAATAAAATAAAATAAAATGAAATGAAATAAAATGAAATAAAATAAAATAAAATAAAATGAAGCAAAATAAAATAAAATAATATAAAACAAAATAAAATAAAATAATGTAAAGTAAATTAAAATAAAAACAGAAAACAAATAAAATAAAATCAACTAAAATAAAATAAAATGAAAAAAAAATAAAATACAATAAAATAAAATAAATAAAATAAAATAAAGCAAAATAAAATAAAATAATATAAAACAAAATAAAATAAAATAATGTAAAGTAAATTAAAATAAAAAAAATAGAAAACAAATAAAATAAAATAAAATAAAATTTAATAAAATAAAATAAAATGAAATAAAATAAAAGAAAATAAAATAAAATGAAAAAAATAAAATAAAATAAAATAATATAAAACAAAATAAAATAAAATAATATAAAGTAAATTAAAATAAAAAAAAACAGAAAACAAATAAAATAAAATCAAATAAAATAAAATAAAATGAAAAAAATAAAATACAATAAAATAAAATAAAATAAAATAAAATAAAGCAAAATAAAATAAAATAATATAAAACAAAATAAAATAAAATAATGTAAAGTAAATTAAAATAAAACAAAATAGAAAACAAATAAAATAAAATCAAATAAAATAAAATCAAATAAAATAAAATAAAATGAAATGAAATAAAATAACATAAAATAAAAAATTACAATAAGATTAAATAAAAAAAAAAAATAAAGCAAAAAATTAATTTAATTCAATTAAATATATTAAAATAAAATAAAGTAAAATAAAATAAAATAAAATAAAATAAAATAGAATAAAATAAAATAAAATAAAATAAAACAAAACTAAATAAAATAAAATAAAATAAAATAAAATAAAATAAAAGAAAAGAAAAGAAAGGAAACGAAAATGAAATAAAATAAAATAAAATATAATAAAATATAATATAATAAATGAAACTATATAAAAAATATAAAATAAAATCAAATACAATAAAATAAGACAGTATTAAACAAAATGAAATAAATTGAATTAAATTCAACTAATTTAAATTTAAGAAAAATAAATTAAATTAAAATAAACTAAAACGATTTTAAAATATTTTATATTAAATTTAAGTCCGTTCGCATTAGAAAAGTTTTGGGCTTATAATCGAAAAGTCATCGGTAGTTATCGTTATCGATTTGGAATCGGAATGTTACCAGCTTTTTGTCACAGTAGCATCTATATGTTTTCAAAAAGTTATAGATTTCTTACCGAAAAGCTATGGAAATGTTATAAAAACGACATCGTTTCGGAAACTTGTGAATTTTTTATTGCAGTATTACCAATTTGTTATCGGAATGTTATCGAAAGTTTATCAATTTGACTATGAAAAATGTATCGATTTGTTAGCGAAATTTTTTCGATCACCTTTCGGAGTGTTACAAATTCGTTATCGATTTGTTAACGACAACTCTTCGGTTTGTTAGGAAACATGATTAAAACGGAGATCAAAAGTTGCATGAACGACTTCATGCGAATTGAAGCACTGAGTTCAACAGCGGTCGAGTTGCTATTTCTGATAATCCTAATTAAGTCATCCCTACTATCGGCTATTTTGAATGGCCGGGAATCGGGTCACGGAAAAAGACTAAGCTCTTCAAGTATTGCTGTTTCCAAAGTGATATAATGATACATGTATTTGGTTTCTTCCTCGATTTCTGTACGCTTTCACACCAATATTTCTTAATGGGCGTATTATTCGCTGCGTAAGTAAGTTTGCATTGTTTTTAACGCATTAAGAGTTGAGTATTATTTGTGAAAATAGTATTACAGGGAGAAGTTTGTATGCAACAACAAATAGTTAGTTCACTGGTTCGTACACAAATAGTTGTACAAATGTACATTTATATATATACATACATACGAAAATAGTTTGAGCTTTACCCACAATAACTTCCATCACAAGTGGTAATATAATAACGCAACTTCTCCAAATTCATAGATTCTATGTATACCTGCACACAGCCAAGTAGATAGTTTTGGGCACAACGGGAATGTTTGAGGAAGTCAGACAGTTGCTTGCCTTTTTAATAATATTTAATGTGTAAGTATTGCTAAACTTTATATGACTGCAGGTTTTTGGCACTTGCGCCGCTCCAAAAGATCCCTTGGGTGGAAAAACTCATAAAGTCTAATTTCTGTTGCACAAACTGTCAGACGAAATGTGTGAAAATAGAAAAGAGGCGGCCATTAATGCAGTAGAAGTATAATGCAGTATAAGGTAAATAAGAGAAAGTTCATAGGTTACTTCTAATTTTTTTTAATGTTCGGCTTGCGGTAACAGTGGAGATTATGTCGCCGATGCAGTATAATACAACCCAGCAAAACTAATTTCTAAAAATGTAAAACCGTTGATTTCTCTTTTCCTACGCAACTTTAATTTCACATTTCGCAGTTTGAAATTAATAAAATCTTATTAAATTTTATCGCTGAGGCATTTGATATAAAGAGAGTAATCGGGTTACAAAATAACATAGTAAATTTTTTAGGCCCACTTGGAAGAACAGAAAGTTATTTTTTTTAACTTAAAGCAAGTTACTCATAATGGATTAACTTCTTGCAGATTTGACAAATATAAGAAATGGAGAAAATTGTACAGCAAATATAACTTCCGACTGTAGACTTCTCTTTAACCTGCCATCATCAGTGTAATTTTTTATTCGTACGTTAATTTATGTTATTTGATGCAGTGTGTATGTTAATCTTTATTCAAAAGTCGCTCATACGCCATGCCCTATACTTGAGGTAATACGTCATTACCTATAACGTACAAATAATTTTCTCGATATAGACAATGTCTTAAACGCCCTGTGCGTTGTACCGGTCACCATGGAAAAACTGCAAATTGAGTAATTTAAAGTTGCAAGGAATACAGAAGCAAGATCTCTCTGCTTCATTTTGCTAAAAGATCGACATTTTATTGCCTTGGGAGATGCAAATAATAACTGAAGGCCCTAAAAAGGGTTCTTTATACAGACGGAGTAAGTGGGCACAATTTGCAGTATACTAACGCAACGTAATTAGCAAATTATCAGATCAGCAAAGCCTTTTTGCAAAGAAGGTCATTATAATAATGAGTTTTAATTCGTGAGTCATTTGTATAATATGTCAAACTGCGAAGTTGCGAAGAACAGCAATACTTCCGAGGTTGAAGTCATGGCTCTTAGAAACAGCGGAAAATGTAGTCATCAAGGAGCGGCGGACAAACCTCTCTAATATTTTCACTACTTATCAAATATACAAGCTTAAAACCCTCAACAGAAAAAGGTATGTACTCGTGAAGCTCGATATGTTAACATAGATATGTAAGACTAGAGAATTAATGTTTTTAAATGAGTTAAATACTTTTAAATGAATTAAAACCAGAACCATATAATCTCGGGCTTTATGGGAAAAGCTTCGTCGGCTTATTATCGATAGCTTACTATTATTGTCGAGTAATCGGCCTAGTATCGGCATGATATCGACGGATTTCAGATACGCCATATTATATTGAGTCGTAGCAAACTAATCGATAACACGCCGATAAAGAATGGATTACACTCAGATAAGAAATCGATAAGACGCCGATGATAAATTGTTGATAATCCGATAGCAAATCGAAAACACTATAAAAATATATCGATAACTTGTCGAAAATAAATCGATGATAACAACATATTGCTAACACACCGATAAAAAATTGTTAACATTATAATCAAGTGTGCCTTCGGCAGTAGTAGTAGAAGTCATCTATTCTGCGAAAACAAATTGATAAAATTTGATAACAAAACGAAATTTTCCAACGAAAAATGGGGAAACCCGCCTTATAAATATGTATAACTTCAACACATAACTACATACGAAGTATGTGATGTGTAGAAGATAATATACGCGAAAGAAGGCAATTGGGAAAAACTTTACAACAACTAAGAAATGACGTAGCTGAATGCGTTTGTAACTATTTCAACTATCGTAGGAGTGCGGGTTCGACTCCCACTCCCGAGAGAAAAGGCTTTGAATAGATTTACAAAGTATAATCGAAGCAGCTGTCGGCTTGTCCGTCCTGATGTCACGTTGTTTAAATTTTTCCCAAATTATTAAATAATTCTAGCAAGCTTATTGCTACCGCACCGAATTGCTACATGTTTCTTCTAGAACGATTCACCTTTTCGATAGTTATGAAGAACTTCAAAAATATCTGCATTAGGACTTAATTTTCCTTTTTAAAAAAGTTCTGATCAGGGTGAAAACTCGAAATATTTGAGCAAGAACTTTTTCCAGAGATAATATAACAAAATACCTTTCTTGTTTCAATATAACAAACGTTTTCCAGATCCACTGCTACTCCTTTTACAGATGTCGCAAATATTTCATGCTCACGTCGATTACGTCGTTACGCTACCGACTGCCAGTCAACCAAACATTTTAGAAGTAACGTTAGATAATACTCTCACCTTCAAGTCGCATGCCATCGAAATTGTATCGAAAGTACAAAGTCGCAACAAAATCCTCAAGTCGCTCACCGGCAGCACATAGTACACAAAGTAATTCGTCGGTCGCTCATATACTACGCATATTGAAACTCCTAGAGAGATAATTACCAAAAATTAGTTAAACTTATTACTTTCAAGATTGAATCACAAAAAAAAATGTTCACAAATTTACAGCTAAATGAAATGTGCGATAATTATTGTAGCTCTTAACTAAAACTAATTTATGTGCTTACATTTTTTAAGTAATATTTTGCAAGAGCTAAATAATTACAACTTATATTTTAGGTTACGTTAGGTTGAGGTGGCTGCCCGAAGGCACACTTGGGCCAGTAGTATTGGGCCCGTTGTGATACCACCAAAAATACACCGTTACCTTTCCTCGTCGAACCATTTTGAGGACCTGATGAAAGCTACCAGGTCCTTGACGTTATGCTCCACACCTGGCTCAGATTATCAAGAAATGGAGCACCAAGAAAGCGTTGCCGTACTCCGCTTAGTGCTGGGCAGTTGCAAATGAGGTGAACCACCGTTTACTCATCCTCATTCTCTTTACAACTCCTACAGCATCGAGGATAAGGCGCTCCTAACCTTTCTGCATGCCTACCTATAAGGCAATGACCAGTTAGTACCCCCACAAGTGTGCATATTGTATCCCATCTTAGGTTGTACATGTGTTGCGATCTTTTAGGATCCCATTTAGGCCAGGTTTATTTCGATGTACGACACCCCGGTGTTTGTAGCCACCTTTCGTCGGCTTCACGGTGGATGTGCTCTTTTAGCATTAGCTTGCATGTGGACAGGGGCATACCTAAGCGTTCTTGGCCAGGAAGAACCTGCCTGGTTGCACCCTGCCATGCGAGTTCATCTGCAATGCAGTTTCCCTCGATGTCCTTATGGCCAGGGACCCATGTGAGGTGTGCACGGTTCTGTTGAGCAATATTTTGAAGAGATCGGCGACAGTTTAGTCGTTTCAGAATTGAACGAATAGGAACCAAGAGACTTTATGGCAGCTTTGCTGTCGCTTAAAATAAAAATTTCTTTTCCGACGGTGTGTTTCCCTATCCTAGCTGCGGCTTCAATTATGGCTGCAACTTCTGCCTGGAATACATTGAGTGGTCTGGTAGTCTGAAGGAGAGCTGGAGGTCAAGTTCCCTTGAGTATACTCCACCTCCAACTATAAGGTTTAGCTTGGAGCCGTCCGTGTATATGGAAATGCTGCTGTCAGTAGCAAGGCACCTATCCGACTACGTCCAGTCATCCATGCTGGGGATGTTTATCTTAAAGTTGGTTTCCAAAACTGTTATAATCGCACAGCGATCCGTGCTAGGAGGGAGAAGCGGCATTTGTTTAGTATACTTGAGTGTCCTGTGGTCTTATTGTTCCAACACGACAACTCTCTCAGACGCAGGGCTGATGTTCCCGCCGCTCGATAACCAGATAGATCCAATGGTAGGATGTCAAGAATGGCCTAAAGAGCTTCGCTAGGCGTTGTTCTTAAAGCCCCGCTTATGCTTTCCTTTCAGATCAGCTTTTTGTTTAAAATTACACCCAGAAATTTGGTCTTATCTGGTAGGCTTAGTTCTGGTAGGTTTAAAGATGGTATTTTATATCGTTTGATATATAAGATAAGCTTCACTTTATCGGAATTGATGCTGAGTCCACATCGGGAGGCCCACAGGGAAAGCTCTCGCAATGCTACCTGCATCAAGTCGTATAAAGTTTGAGGTAACTTGCCTCTGTAGGCAATCGCTAGGTGATCAGCATATGCCACAACCTTCCCGCTCCCCCACTGGTAGCCCTTAATAGCGAGTTTACCGTTTGGTTCCATAGTAGAGGGGAAAGAACACCACCCTGGGGCGTGCCCCTTGCGACAAATCGTGAAGAAATCACTTTTCTTCCCCTGAGCAGTTGATCAATCAGTCCCACTAGGGGTCTATTTACGTCCAGATCAGTTAAAGCATTGTAAACGCCATCTGGACTTATATTGTTGAATGCTCCTTCAATGTCTAGGAAGGCCACCAGACAATAATCGTTTTCGAACAAGGATATTTCTATATTAGAGACTAGGCTGTATAGCGCAGTCTCCGCAGGTTTCCCTTTGGTGTACGCATGTTGGTAGCCAGAAATGAGGTTCGTATCAATTTTGGTAGTGAAAAAATCGTTAATTATTCTCTCTATGGTCTTGAGTACGAAGGATTAAAGACTGATAGGTTTGTAGTCCTTCGGCTCGCAGTGAGAGGCTTTGCCTGCCTTAGGAATGAATATAACCGTGGCGCTCCTCCATGCACACGGAATATAGTTTAAAGCCAAACAAGCGGTATATATGTGCCGCAGCAGGGAAGAATACAAATCTGCAACAGACAACAGCTTTGCTGCCCTCCCTATCCCGACTGATGCCCGCCAAGGGGAGCGTGCCTTCCGTAAGGTCATTAAATCCGCCTCGTCACATTTCATTCCCGCCGGGAGAATTCCCGAAATCCGGCCCCACTTTCCGGCGGAGGCCGCGAGCTTAGCGAGGGAACGCGACCTTATAAGACAGCTTGATCCAGGCGACCCCCAAATAAGGGATATAAACCAACGCATCAGATTGCTTGTGGACGAACACAAGCGGGCGAAATGGGAAGAGCACCTAAGAGGTTGTAACCTCTCTACCGGTGTAGGTAAACTTTGGTCCACCGTAAAGTCCCTATCGAATCCGACTAAGCACAAAGACAAAGTTTCCATCGCCTTTGGCGATAAGGTGCTGTAGGATGCGAAAAAATGCGCGAGCGCTTTCTGCCGACAATATATAATGCATCCTACGGTCGACAAAGATAGACGGAGAGCCAATAGACACGCACATAAACACAAACTCAGCGCGTCATCAATTACCATCACCGCTAGAGAGGTTGAGGACGCCATTGGTCGCGCTAAACCATCCAAAGCAGTGGGCCCAGACGGCATAGCCATGCCGATGCTTAAAAACCTAGGGAAAGAGGGTTTCAAATATTTAGCGCATGTCTTCAACCTGTCTCTTTCCACCTTTGTCATACCCGAGAAATGGAAAATGGCCAAGGTGGTCCCGCTACTAAAGCCTGGGAAACCAGCTAACGTAGGTGAGTCATATCGTCCGATATCTCTCCTATCGCCAGTGGCAAAGACGCTTGAAGCCATTTTGCTCCCTTATTTCCAAGCACATTTGCAGCTAGCCCCTCATCAGCATGGCTTCAGAAAACTCCATAGCACTACCTGCGCGCTAAATGTCATTAGCACCCAGATAAATTGCGGTTTGAATCAATATCCCCACCATAGAACAGTACTCGTAGCGTTAGACCTATCAAAAGCTTTTGATACGGTCAACCATGGCTCGTTACTGCAAGACCTGGAAGGGTCTACCCTTCCCCCATGTCTTAAAAGGTGGACCGCAAATTATCTAGGTAGTCGGCAGGCATCGGTGCAATTCAGAAACGAAACATCAAAACAAAGGAGAATTAAACAAGGGGTGCCACAGGGTGGTGTCCTATCCCCGCTTTTGTTTAATTTCTACATATCTAAGCTACCTTCACCACCGGAAGGAGTCACAATCGTTTCCTACGCCGATGACTGCACAATAATGGCTACAGGCCCAGGCCCAAATATCGATGAGCTATGCAATAAAATAAACGGCTATCTCCCTGATCTCTCCAGTTTTTTCGCCTCGCGAAACCTGGCATTGTCACCGACTAAATCTTCCGCGACCTTATTTACAACATGGACGCCCCAAATGTCGACCATATTGAACATCCACGTCGATGGCACTACGCTACCGACTGTCCTACACCCCAAAATCTTGGGTGTGACGTTTGATCAGGATCTACATTTTGGTGCGCACGCAACCGCAATTGTTCCAAGAATTCAGAGCCGTAATAAAATCCTCAAATCCCTTGCTAGCAGTACCTGGGGAAAAGATAAATAAACGCTCTTGACCACATACAAAGCAATTAGCCAGCCGATTACGTGCTACACGTCACCCATATGGTCGCCAAGCCTAAAAACTACCCACTGGAAGAAACTACAGGCCTGCCAAAATACTGCTCTCACAATCGCCACGGGCTGTCTTCTTATGTCCCCAGAACACCATCTGCATAATGAGGCGAGAATACTCCTCATCAGGGAGAGAAATGAGATGCTGACCAAACAGTTTCTGTTGAATACCCAGAAACCTGGGCATCCCAACAGATATCTGATTGACGAACCAGCACCGCCTAGGGGCCTAAGGAGTTATCTCCGTAAGCATTTTGAGGAAATACGGCACCTGAGAACCCAGCCGTATGAAGCGGAAAAACACAAGCAGGTCCTTGGTGAACTCCATAGACAGGCGTCGGACCTTTATGTCGGAAATTGCCCCGCGAATCCAGTACTTGAAGAAAAATATCCAGAACTCGCAGAAGAGGAACGCATACTCCCCAGGGAAACGCGTGTCACTCTTGCTCAACTTCGTTCTGGATACTGTAACAGGTTAAACTCTTACCTATCCAGAATCAACCCCGACATACAAAATGTATGCCCTGCTTGAAATGTGTCCCACATGACACCAACCATCTCTTTAATTGTAATGTGGAACCAACGCCTCTAACACCCCTTTCCTTATGGTCCACCCCTGTTGAAACGGCAAGTTTCCTTGGACTCCCGTTAGAGGATATTGATGACAAGTTGTGATCGGTCGCGGCTATTAGGTGGGGCGAGCATTGCTACAACAACATTATGTGGTCTCCACAGAAAGCTAATAGCTGTTTGCGTATTAGAAAGCACGCACAGTAGCCGTGATGTGTCAGCAACACTTTCGACTCCAGTGTAGAAATTTCTCCACGTAGTTCTCTTCGCTTGACTCAGGATTTTTTATAGGTCATTAGTTTGCCCTTGCATTCTAGCCATTGTGACCCATTATCAAGGAATTTCTCTTTGTTAAACTATTCTCTACAGGATTTACAAGGTAGGTCCAGATCATGGGACCACCAGTGGGGTTTACGCTTACCGCGTGGTTTTGGCATTGGAAAGCCTGTTCTAGGGCATTTGAGAATGCCGATGTGAAGGATTCTACCAGACCCTCTAGCTCTTCCGTTTACGAAGGGCTTTGTGAGGGCAGTGCTGGTAGTTCTCTTGCTAACAGCTCATTATGTAGTTCCCAGTTTGTATTACGTGGGTTACGTCTCGCAATGGGCTGGTCAACGAAGAACTCTAACATTACTTCAATATACCGGTGGTCTGAGAAGGAATGTTCCTCAAGAACACGCCATTTTTTATATGAACCTGCATCTTACTGGGTGACATAGTCCCGTGGTCAGTGACTTAGCCCTCGCACCGCGTCAAAATATCTGTCCTTCGCGAGGGAACTTATGTTTTAGGTTCACAAAAATATAAGCCATTCTCTTCTGCCAAGTTTGGTAGGAAAAAAATTTATTATTATGCTGTTTATAGCACGTTTTGCATTAAAACTTATTAGTGCACCCACAATCTTAATAAATTGTACTAACACATTATGTATTACACAATTGTGAAAATTAAATAAAGCATATGCATCTATTCAGTGTGCATTTGCACCCTTATCCGTATATGTGTTTAATTTAAGTAAAAAAATAAATGTAAAGCTCAGTAACCTCCAAAAAGATTTTTAGGCCGAGCTTATCTTCCAATTTGTGTCGTGCTCCTTTAAAGTTTTCCTACAAAATTTGCTAATGGACTGAGGCCGGTGCTAAAAACATGGTCATATCCAGCACGAGGTACATGTATAAAAATATACATGAAGCTACATGGCTGTCCCTCGATCGAAATATACGCTTGAGATAGACAGACGGCATGCCCCCAGTGTTTTCGATGTGCGCACGATCTAAGGACATAAATTCAGATCAATATCTCATCACAGTCAAAATATGCGGCCAACTCTGGCTAGACACACGAAATAAAAAACGCAAGGAAAGTTAGACATCGAATAGCTGAAACTGGAACGGACTACCAGGCTGCTCTCTGAGAGCACAAGTCAACCCGATGGAATGCAGGAGTAGTGGGTGGGGCGCAATTACAGGAGAAAAGACGGAGGCAGAAAGGCATGAGTTGAGCTTGAGCTGCTAGCCACTAGTAATAACACTCGCCAATTTTACCAAAACATTCCGGGGAAACTACTGGATGAACAAAAACGACGACCTTGTATCCGATTTCCAAAAAGTACTTAGATTATGGAAGGAACACAACCCTGCTCTCCCTAAATGGAGAAAATGCAGACAGCGATGTACCACCCAGGGATAATGAACCCGATCCGGTAATTTAGGATGATAGAATTAATGTCCCTCACCCTATGATGACGAAGTTAGTATAGCAGTAACCAGATTAAAGAACAACAAGGCCGTGGGCTCTGATTTATTGCGTGTGGAACTATTGCTTCAGCTTCTTTGCAAAATATTGTCATATGAGCGCATGCCTCACAATATGAATCTAAGTGTTCTTTGCCCTGTCCACAAGACGGGTGATCCTGCAAACTGCGCCAGCTATAGTGGAATAAGCTTTCTAGATATCGCACATAAGGTCTAGTGCGTATGTCGTGAAAGATTGAAGCCCACGGTGAAACGGCTGATTGGACCTTCTCTTTTGTATAGAACTTGTGTAATAAAATTTTTGTTATGGCTCTAATTGGATCAGATCTCGATTGTGTCAAATTTTTGACATATTGAGCATGGCCCATAGCTAGGATTGTAAAATTTAAGGATTTTCGCAAAAGCAAATACGTGTATTAATTTTGTCTCTATTTCGAAGGACCACTCTAATAGATGCTCGTGCATTTGTAATTTTACATATAATAAACTTACTTTTATGCCACTTGAGGTATATGGCATATTTCCTAAGCCTTTTACTTTGTGTTGTTGTTGTTATACCGATTCTTTGCTATTGCGGCTTATTTTCTGGCATGCAATGGAATTTTGTTTTTATTACTTGTGAAAGTTTCTAAGAATTCACTTGGGATGCAAGTGTGCGAGTAGGAGAAAAGTAGTACCATAAGATAATTACATGCGAAAAAACTGGTTCTAAGATGTATAATATGAGGCTGGTGTCGGTTACTGATGTATTGCACACTTAGCCACTGAGTAGAAAGGAATTAAGGGGAAAACGGTATCTACTATAATCTTTTTTAAACGGAGTTCATTCCTATAATAGTTCTTGATCCATTTCTCGATAACAAATGTGGGTTTGATGTGATAATTTAGTTTTATTAAACATCGAAACAAACATTTTCCACCCTTTGAGAACATCTTAGTTCTCAGGTTAATATACAAAATTGTTCTATAAATATTTTCCAATCTTCTAGGTTTCAAGTTCATAACCAGCATCTTTGTCCACATGTTCTCCAACCTTTGATAAATTTTGAAAAACATATAGTTTATGAGTAGACCTCCAACCAGAAGTAGCTCTTAAACTTTTGGCCTGATTGAAAAATATTATGTGGCTGAATGTTATTGCGAAATAAAGTCTTTAACGAGGTGATAATCGTTTTCGCAGTTTCATATAAAAAAACTGGAGATTTTTGAGTAGTACGAAAATGGCGTTTTACTAAATTTTAAAGTCGATAAAATCGCGAAATCACAAATATTTTATATAAACTGTTGCAACCTGAATGCATATCCCAGGTCCTATTCCCATTTCCAGTCCCAGTCCCAGCCGGGGAAACTTCAAGCAAATCGAACTGTGTGAATATAATAAAATTTTCTCGGATAAATTAGTCCCTGGTCCGTTTCCCGAGAAGAAACTGCACAATAGCATTCTTCAGGTTGCTGCGAAATGACGCTGCAAACTTGAACTAAATATAACTTTTGTTTAAGAATTTTAACGAAACGTTAAAATTTTAATCGAAAGAGTCCCTGCAAAAAATCGCGCGATTTATCCCTCACGAGAGCGTTCTGCGATTGAACTCTTTTGTCCACATTGGGGTATAATTGATCCCCTATGGTCCCTTTTGGGTATATTTGGCATCAATCAGTTTGAAAATGTAGCCGATTGAAAACAAGTAAGGAAGGCTAAGTTCGGGTGTAACCGAACATTGCATACTCAGCTGAGAGCTTTGGAGACAAAATAAGCGAAAACCACCATTTACCAAAATGAACCTAGGGTAACAATGGAATGTGTTTGTATGACATGTGTATCAAATGAAAGGTGTTAAGGATTATTTAAAACGTAGCGGGCCTTAGTTCTATAGGTGAATGCCTTTTCGAGATATCGCAATAAGTGTGGACCAGGGGTGAAGTTAGAATGTGTTTGCACGATATGGGTATCAAATTAAAAGTATTAATGAGGGTTTTAAAAGAGAGTAGCCCTTAGTTGTATATGTGAAGGCGTTTTCGATATATCGACCAAAATGTGGACCAGGGTGACCCAGAACATCTTCTGTCGGGTACCGCTAATTTATTTATATATGTCATACCACGAAGAGTATTCCTGCCAAGATTCCAAGGGCTTTTGATTTCGCCCTGCAGAACTTTTTCATTTTCTTGTACTTAATATGGTAGGTGTCACACCCATTTTACAAAGTTTTTTCTAAAGTTATATTTTGCATCAATAAACCAATCCAATTACCATGTTTCATCTCTTTTTTCATATTTGGTACGGAATTATGGAATTTTTTTCATTTTTCGTAATTTTCGACATAGGAAAAGTGGGTGTGGTCATAGTCGGATTTCGGCCATATTTTATACCAAGATAAAGTGACTTCAGATAAGTACGCGAACTAAGTTTAGTAAAGATATATCGTTTTTTGCGCAAGTTATCGTGTTAACGGCCGAGCGGAAGGACAGACGGTCGACTGTGTATAAAAACTGGGCGTGGGTTCAACCTATGAACCTACCAAATTTCACAAGGATTGGTAAATTTTTTTTCGACTTAAAAGTATTCTACACGAATTAAATGAAAAAGGCGGGCTTACGCCCATTTTGAAATCTTCTATTATCTTCGTATTTTGTTGCACCATATCATTACTGGAGTTGAATGTTGACATAATTTACATTTGTACTGTAAAGATATTAAATTTTTTGTTAAAATTTGACTTTAAAAACAATTTTTTTTAAAAGGGGGCGTGTTCGTCATCCGATTTTGCTAATTTTTATTAAGCACACATATAGTAATAGGAGTAACGTGCCTACGAAATTTCATCATGATATCTTCAACGACTGCCAAATTACAGCTTGCAAAACTTTTAAATTACCTTCTTTTAAAAGTGGGTGGTGCCACGCCCATTGTCCAAAATGTTCCTAATTTTCTATTTTGCGTCATTGGGCGTGGTTGTAGTCCGATTTCGTTCATTTTAAATAGCGATCTGAGATGAGCGCCCAGGGACGGACGGACATGGCTAAATGTATTTCTATTTTCGCCCAGATCATTTTGATATATAGAAATCTATACCTATCTCGATTAGTTTATGCCGTTACGGATTACCGTTATGCGAGCTAAGTTAATATACTCTGTGAGCTCTGCTCAGCTGAGTATAAAAACAATAAAAAACAAGTAAAGGTGTCTAAGTTCGCGTGTAACCGAAAATAATATACTCAGCTTGACCTTCAATTGTACATTTCATTTCAGATAAATTACTTTTATACATAACACGTGGCACCGCCTGTTTAAAAAAATATCTCTCCATTTCCTCTTACAATAAAACTTCATAAATGAAATATCATTGATTCAAAACTATTTTTTGCTAAGTTATGGGTTATTATTCTAGTCTACGTCCCTTTTAAACTTGTTTTATATAAAAGTGGACGTGCTCTTTATCCGATCCCGTCCATTTTTACTAGCAATATTTTCTGCTGTAAGCAAATTTGTGTACCCAATTTTATTACGATTCGTTAATTTTTCTTCGAGTTATGGCTCCCGAAACATAGAAAATTGCTTAGTCATAAAAGGGGCGTTGCCACACACATTTTCAAAAATTTTAGTGTTTTCCAATTTAATGTTATAATTCAATTTAGAAAGCAAAATTCTATTGACACAAAGCTCTTTTTTACTAAGATATAGCTTATTATTTTCGTCTAGACCCTCTTAAAAATATTTTTCATAAAAGTGGGCGTGGTTTTTAACCGATTTCGTCCATTTTTTCTAGAAATATTTCTTGCTATAGTGCAAATTTGTGTACCAAATTTTATTACGATCCGTTAATTTTTCTTCGAGTTATGGCTCCCGAAACATAGAAAATTGCTTAGTCATAAAAGGGGCGGTGCTACGCCCATTTTTTTAAATTTGAACTTTTTCCTATTCATTGTTATAAATCCACGTGGGAAATTAAATTCTATTGATATAAAGCTCCCTTTTGCAAAGATATAGCTTATTTTATTCGTCCACGACCCTTTTAAAAATCTTTTATATAAAAGTGGGCGTGGTCATTAACCGATTTCATTAATTATACTCAGTTGAGCAGAGCTCACATAGTATATTCAGTTTGATTGGATAACGGTTGGTTGTACAGGTGTTATAAGCATTCATGTAAATATTCCCATTTAATACCTAAGTACCCTACTGGTATATACGTGTTAGTATTCGTATATCAGCTAGTTAGTTTTTGCAGATTTTTTTTGTTTTCTGTCTAAGCTCTGTTTCATTACAAAAAAATAAGCTTTCATTCAACAAAATCGATGGACTAATACACAAGTTATAAGCATTCAAATAAATATATCCATTTAATACTTAAGTACCCTACTGGTACATATATGTTAGTATTCGTATATCAGTTAGTTAGCGAATATTAACACATATGTACCAGTAGGGTACTTAAGTATTAAATGGATATATTTACTTGAATGCTTAAAACTTTTGTAATAGTCCATCGATTTTGTTGAATGAAAGCTTATCTTTTTTTTGTAAAAAAACAGAGCTTAGAGAGAAAAAACAAAATAAAAAGTTTTCGAGATCCTTTCTCGCAAAGTACAATTTTTTTTATATTTTTACATAAAAAATGGAAAAAATCCATATTACTATATTCGTTCTTGAGATATATATGATTAAGTGGACCCAATATTTTTTTTTTCTTTTGAAAAAAAACGCTATTCGTAAATATCTCAAAAACGTTACCATGAAATTAAAAATAACCTTGATTCTCGAAATCAGGTGGTGATTTTACATAGGAATTTCATAATGGCGTCTCTGGTGCAAAAAAAAAATGGAATTTGTGATCCAGTGTTATGCAAGTATATACAAACAAACTAATATAATATTAAAAACGTGACTATAACTGCAGTCAGGACAGCATTTGCCTTTGACACATTTACATTTTCCTTCCCATACACTTAGGCTAAGTGTATGATGAGCGTAATCGCATCGCGCGACGTGACGAGAAACGAGAAGCGTTATCGCTGGCGATTGAGTATTTATAGTAGAGCGAAATCGCATGCGATGGATTACTCAACAATGTAATTCAACATTTTTTTATTCACGTTGTGACAATGTAGAGAAAGCAACATGCGAACATTAACTCGTAAAATTTGATTATTAGAAAATAGCATTTGTTACGAAAAAAATATTTAAAAAGTATACATAAGAAAAAAGAATATCAAGTCCATCCAACCGCCAAGGAAAGAAAATATTATGGTGAATTCCATAATTTACATGTACCCCTCTTTACATGTACGCTTTTTTAATTATATTGCGATTGTGGTAATCTGCATGACGCAAATTCCACAAGCACTGCTTGTCACGTACCTTTTCAATAAAAACATCCATATTGTTTAGCTAATTTCGCTCAACTGAATCAAAATATTTTGGTTGCAAATTTTCGTCGCTTGTAATCGCTCAATTCGCTTTACGCTAAATCGCTTTGTCATAAACATCTCCATATGCACTAATATAATTTATCGCTAACAGCGATTCTCGTAGCATCGCGCGATGCGATTACGCTCAATCATAAACTTAGCCTTATCATCGCGTAACTCTACAACCATGAAGTTTGCATCTCAAAATCAACACTTTTGCTTTTTACGTTTATGTATTTCTTGGCACACAACTAACACTTTTCCATCTGAATAAATATGTCATTTTGCCATCGTAATACAGTGAAATGATCACCAACACTCACAAATATCAGATGATGCATACTTACATATAGAACTATGCATACAACTTAGAACATCGAATGCATGCTTTCTGCTCTCCTATTCGTCTTTATAGCCCTAAAGTACCACAAGAACTCACTTGTTTTCTTAACCACATTTAGAACTTTGAATAGCTTGAACATTTAAAAGGTGACAGGTAATTGGAGTGAAATTTGTAAGAGATTTCTTCTAAAGTGAATAAATTCTTGACGCAAACATTGGTCCTAGCGCTGTCGTATATAGTGCAATAAAGTGGAGGAGCAGAAACTTTTCAATGCAATCATTTTAATGAGATTTATGCGTTTCCATTTATGGGAGTATGTTTAGAAAGTTAAAATTTATATTTCATTTATTTAAATTTTTATGATACTTGACTGAAATATGAAAGCCATGTTTATTTGTGTGACTTCATGTTGTAACGGCATAAAATAATTGTGATATATGTATATCCCTTTCATACTAACTTTTAAGTTGCTTAGGGAAAGAATTTTTTACTTCGGTTTAAAGAGTTCTATCTAAATGAACGAAAATAACTAAAAAATGTTTCAGAAAAGCTTTAAGAATATCACGGCAGCCGGACGATGGTAGCGTGCTCCGCCTTTCACCTCGAAGATCATGGTTCAAGTTCCAGACAAAACAACATCAAAAAATTTAGGGACAAGTTCTCTCAGCTAAAAGTGTTTCTAAGCGCCATAAAAAATGCTCAGTAAAGATCATCTGATTTGCAGATGCCATTAGGGGTCGTCTTAAAAGTGTTTGTTCAGACTCCGATATGTGTAGAAAAGGACCTGTTTATGGGGCCAATTAGTGTCATATATGAATCCTTTTCAGACTCATAGGACATACGAAATTAAGCTTCTCTTCTAATTTGCGTCGTGCTCCTGTTAAATTTTCCTACAAATTCTTTACAACAAAAGAAAAATAAAAAAATAAATAAAAATAAACTTTTCCGGAAATCTCAGGTAACATATTTTATTGGTAGGTATCTAAACTTGTCGCGGCCGTTACCCCTCTTTCATTGGTTGGTCCATGTATTGGCCTATCACTTTATGTCTGTTTGCTTTGCGACCAAAACTTTTATTTTGTCAGAGAAAGGGTATCTTTGCACTTTTTGAACTGTTTATTGATATTTGGAAATATAATAGACATCTTACAAAATATAACGAAAATTTAAGTTGTTGTATCTCTTCTACATTTCGTATGCAGTTCTCTTAATTTTTTTGTTTACGTATATACATATACAAAAGATTACTTGAAGGAAATCCAAAATTAGTTCTGATTCCAACAAGATACAAATTTTAAAGATTAATAAAGGTTTTGTTGGTATATTCAACAATTCCATACGAAGCAGTTAAAACTACTTTGCATTTTCCTTTTAAATCTTATCTGCTTTCAAAAAAAATATATTTTTTGACCAGTGGGAATATCTGAGCCGAATTTCAATGAACTTATTTATTGAGTCTTTGAAATCAAAATTATATTACAGCCTCTTTTGTATATAGTGACAAGCAAAATAGTAAAGATAACGATTACTCAAAACGCAAAAAATTAAAATATTTGGTTTATTTTTTATTATTTCTTAGATATTTCAGTCAATAAAACTAATATTTGTACATCTTTAGAGCACAAAAAGTGCTGCATTGATCGGGGACAAATGAAAATTTATATACCAGTATATGTCTTATCGGGCGTTGCTGAGCACGTTCTGCGTTCGAGCCCTGCGCTCGCCAGGTCAAGGCTCCAGCTATTAGTGGCGGCAGAGTTGCCAGATCTCGAGGCAGCCATTAAGCTGGGTCCTAGAAAACTGCTAGTATTTTCCAAGAGGACGGAGTCATTCTATAACATATGTCCTGGAACCTGATTGGGGTTCTTCCGTTAAGTCGTCGAACAAATTCTTTTATCACTATGGACACATTAAGTCTATGTGAGGTCTTTATTGACCGAACAGTTCAACCTAACCTAACCTGGCCAATAAATTGTGTTGTGCAAATTAAAAGCAATGAATTCAATTCAAATATATAATCGGCTGTATTTTAAACGTTTATACATATGTATATTGTAAAATGCTTATGTATCTCATTTCAAAGTCAAATAACGACTGACTCTTTATTCGGTTCTTCTTTTCGTATTTCTTTTCTGCTACATCAGAGATGCCACTTAACTTAAATTTAAGATTAATCTAGTAATACAATAGGGTCGCATTTGATTTAAAACTTTTTTTGGTAATAATTTTTATTAAGATACCACAACTCCGCCATTTTGATAAAAAAAATTATCTAAAGATTAAAATATTATCTGCTTATAAAGTTTAACAGGATAAGCGTATATAAACTTACAATGCAAATAAAGTGTGCAATATTAAAATACTTATATAAGTTTTACAAAACATTTTCGAATATCTACGTATAAGAAACCAGTTTCTTGTGACATTTAAATATTCGAATAAAAGCATGAACATTAATTTTATTTTTTGTTTATTATGACCCTTATTCGGCCATTCTGACTCTATGGTTGTCCCCAATCATAATAGTGTTGCGCTTGCCACATCCGCACGTGAGATGCTTCTACTACGCCATCATATGGAACCTGAGTTACTTGACAGTTTTCAATATCTCTAATTACATATCTATCGTTTGGTAAAGCTTTATGGACTACATATGGACCTTTATAGCTTTCTATTAGCTTTTTGTTAGTTCCTATCGTATTGTCAATATTTTTTATGACAAAAAAATCTCCTGTTTATTATACTTTTGCAGGTTTACTTCTTTTTAAAAAATAGTTTAAATTTCTTTCTTATTTCACTCGATGCATCTAATCGAATTTCTTTAATCCCAGTGGGAAAACTCGTCTTGCATTACTTTTTTCAAGAATGAATACAATAATGAATTCCAATGCATACATACATACATGCCAATGTAAGCGAAGGGGTAAGGTGTTCTGTTTTATTTTATGCTCTTGCCGCTCATTCTATTTATTTTCTTCGGTCTGCCATCAACCTGTGAACTTATGATTTTGTTTGCCGTTATTCTCTTTTTTATGAATTTTCTGATGCAGTCGATATGGATATTAAATATTTAGTAATTGTTTAGACGTGCGAAGTGAAGAAACAAAACGGTGAATATTTATATTTGGAAATATTTCTATAGTGCATTTATATATATATATTTGACATTTTTGTATCAGATTCAGAAAACTCTGTAGAGGAAATTTTCAATTTAGATTTGGTTTTATAAAAACTCGTGCGGTTACCGTATGAAAATAAACATATTTTCATTCCTATTATTCACACCAGGAAATTTTAAAATACAAACAATGAGTAAAAGAAAGAAATTTAGCTGCGCTCCACTGCGAGAGTCTTCTAATAATACAAATATCAATACAGGTAAGAGGGTTGTAAAATCATTTTCATTTCGTCTATTCACGTAACAATTATTATCAATTTATTTGTTTAAAAATTATTTCCGTCAAAGGAAATTTTGTTTTTCTAATAAAGTAAAAAATATAACCACATAAGAAGATAAGCTGAGAAGACGCCTACGTGAATAGCCCAATTATAAAGTTCCTTTAACAGTTTACTATTTTTTGTTTAGTTTCAGAACCAGAAACATCTACAATTGCAGTATTAAAGAATGACATTCGAATCCTTAAAGGTGATATGTTATTACAGTTATAGTTATTATTCTTATTGTCAAACTGAGGGAAATGGCTTGCCCGTTGTGTCAATTTCGCGATTGAAACTGAGGTATTTCAAGCAAAGTTATGGACGTGGTAACATAGATTTCCCTCAGTGCAATGATTATTATTATTATTGTCACGGATATTAACATCACTAAATTATCTCATCGCTAAGGCGATGCTAAGGCCATGCCAAGCAGTATTTACGTTAATAATTAAATCAAGTATACACATATATAAGGCAGCCCAGAGAGATGTCACACACAGATGCATTTACTTATATGCCTATGTGCGCGCGAGAGACTGTAAACTACAAACATTCACATCAATAATTCAATCTTTATGTATCTACATAAACGAATAAATAATTGCGTCTACACATATGTACGTATACGAGCAGCGGAGCGGCAATGCACAAACACATGCATATATATATATATGCATTATCTGAGTTGTCACAAGAGAGAGCAATAATTTGTGCACATAGTTGTGGCTGGCGATTTTGTAGCCGAAACAACTAGTAAGTTCTGGAAATCGAAGAGCCTAGAAGTATGCAGCGTAAACTATAAAAGCGGGGCAAGCGAGTAAGAAGTAATTCAGTTTGATTTGAGTTGTCAAGCAGTTGCGATTAAGACGATATCTAGCGAGCAATAGCAGTATTATTTTGAATAGTAGAGTTTCATTGAGCTATCAATCAGTGTGGTTATTAAGCAAGCTATTCGTTGCGCAGTTGAGTGTATTGTGAAGTACTTTAATAAAGGCCATTTTGCATTATTACAAATTGGAGTTATTTATTCAACAGTTTAGTGATTCGAACTTAGCAGAGGATTGCAAATAAGAGGATTTGCAAGTAAATTCGTTACATTATTTTAATTATTGCTTTCATTACTAGTAATATTATTTTATTTTAATGCAGAAAATGTTGCAGAATGTAAGACAATGCTTCAGCAATTAATCAATACCCAGGCAAAATCTAACATTATGTTAACGGAAATCAGCACCCAAAAGCATATACGCACAACATTTCCCATAAAATCGTTGGACGAACTTAGAAAGGTCGATGATGATATTGGTGAAAATCCGGACAGATATGTATGTAAATTTTTACGTAAACAATTAATATTCACTTATTGCTTACAAATAGGTGGCTATCTTGAAGGGCATAATAGGTCAGCAGAAATATTTCTGCAAACGGTTTTCAAATATTGTCAGTGGCGATGTCATATTAAAACTAAATTACGACGGTGTCAAAAACATGATTCCATTCAAAGATTTTCAAAAACTAAATAATGCATTATTTGGTAAGTAGTTTGCACATAGTAATTATTTAAACTATTTTAAGCTCTTTTTTCATAGGATGCCTTAAAACGGAAGGATATGATGAGAAAAGCTACATTGCAGACATAAGAAATGCCATCAAACTCTTTAAGGGGCGTCATTTCAAGAAGCAAAAAAATCAAGTAGGTCAACTGAAAACTAATTTTTTGTACAAGACATTTGCTGAACAGACCTTTTCCCGTTGAAGGAAACACTCTTCTTAACCTTTTCTTCTAACTATCTTTTTTCTGCTCGCTTTATATATTATCTACATAGATAGGTATATACATACGTACGTGTGTAAATTTTGACCTATATTTAAAGAAAGATAAATGAAAAAATTTTAATTTGGTATTAAATTTACTTCAAATATAAGAATTTTGAATGTATCATTTCTTTAAACTCCTAAACACATCTTTTCTTGCACCAAAGGTAATGCAAGGGTAATGTATCGCTTCATTATTACAATTTCATACTTGAAAGAAAATGCTTCTCGGAATGTATCATTTCGTTTAATATCATCGATATATTATTTCTTGCACAAGAGGTAATGTATCATTTCATTATTACAATTTAATACATGAAAAAAAAAAATGCTACTTGGAATGTGTCCTTTCGTGTAACTTCTATAACACGTCTTTTCTTGCGTGAAAGGTAATGCAATGGGTCGTGAGTTAAGCTACACATTACTTTCCTAGGACATGGACTGTGTTAAGATTCATCGAAGATGTAAGGTTTAGAATAAATGAACTTATGCATTACCATGCATTACCTTTTCCCACTGGGATGTTGCAAATATTTATACTTTGCTTATTCTCCACATAATATTCACTAAGATAATCTACTGTACATCCATTCTGATTAACTCCCAACAACAATTGAGATGGTGCATATTTCGTCGAGCCATGTCTAGAGTTATTTATAGAAAACTCAACATTGGTTAATATTTTACTCCAGTCTGCATGATTGATAGGATTACTTATTTTTGCAAGAGTTCGCTTAAGAGTGCTATTGACCCTTTCAACCTGGCCATTAGCTTGAGCTGAAGCTACAGCAATTTTAACGGGTTAACAGGTTCCCCGATCACTGATTAAACGTTTAGGCCAACTGTACCACGAATAATATTTATCTAAGCATGATATGACCTCTTTAGTGCTGGTTGATTTAATTGCAAACAGTTTCACAAATTTTGTAAAAAAATCTATAATTACGAATATATGCTTACGTTGAGAGTCTATATAAGGCAAAGGTACAAAGTGATCTACGTGTACGTGGTGAAAGGGTATGGGACCCGGCCTATGAAAAGTTGGCTTATGACCCAAAAAAAATTTTCCACTTTTTTCTGGTTTCGACAGTTTTTTGTCTTTAACAGCTGACTTTGTCGAAAAATTATTCCATCTTTCAAATGAAATTTAGAAACAGTTACATTTCCAAGCGGTTTCGTAATTGTGAAATATTTGTGTCCCTATTTTGGGCCGCACGCATCAAAAAATCTAGTTCATTAATTTCCGCCGGCGAAATCACTTGACATTTCATGTCAACAGGAATATCATAAGTTCCTCTTCTAAGTAATTGTCGTTGTTAGTATCTACATTTTCATTTAAATTCACTAAATCCAGAGATTCCCTACAATTTTCGGACGCTTGCGAGGCATTTAGCTCAGGTGAATATGTTTTATTGCTTCTAGTTGTTAGAAACGCTGTATCCAACAAATCTGGGGTTTTTTCTCCGCACTATCAGCTAACTCTACATTGCTCTCTACTGCATCAGAATCATAGCATCTGCTGAAGCATCAACGTGACTCATTATTACTCCATTCCTATGATGAATTTGATGGTCATAATTCGCCATTTCCAACGCCCAACGTGCTATTTTTGGACATATGGTTTTCCTATTCAATGTCATTGTAACTGCGTTGCAATCTGTAACTATTGTTAACAAAATCCCCCTTAAGTAACAATCAAATCTACGTAAAGCATACATTATTGCGAGTGTCTTTAACTCAAAATTGTGCAAGCGCATTTCTTGTGGTTGCGTTGCTTTGGAGAAATAAAACACCGGATGAAATTTTCCGTCATCTTGCCTCTGCATTAGAATTGCACTAAAAGCTACTTTACTAGCATATGTATGCAACTCGGTCTCCTTATCGGGACTATAACTTGCCAAAATCGTCTTCGACCCTAATATAGATTTGAGCTCATCGAATGCTTTAATGCATGAGTCATTAATGACAAACTTTGCCCCATTTCGGAGCAAAATTTGTAACGGGTGAGCTATTTTGGCATAATTTGTTTTAAATTTACGAATATAAGAAAAAAAAGACCTAAACAAGATTTACGGCCCTATTCTACAGTGATAACAACTTCATTTTTACCGGTTACGAAATCTTCTGGCAACTTTTACACCTTTTTGGTATTCTGAAGGCAAAAGTTGCCGGATAACACCGTAACCACTAAAATCGGTGGTAACATCGACGTAACCACATGAAACAGCTGATGTTTGCTCTGAAAAATAAATAAAGCGAAAAATTAAATCAAGCATTTTAAAAACAAATAAACAAATACAACGAAAAGTAAAAATTACACAAAACGTTTCAAACGCAAATAATTAGTTTAATATAATAAAAATGTCCAATTTACTATTATTGCTGCTTGCTGAAGATAAAGAATATGACGAAATTTTGGAACGGAGACATAACTTAAAGAGTCTACGGGACAGTAGTGATCCATTGAACCTTCCCTATAGTACCTTCAATTTGTTATACTATTTCTTATTTCATTTTATTATAATATCTTTTATCACGTTGTATATTAAATTTGCTACAAAGATATTACATTAAAATTTGTATATTGTCTTTTATGCTAATTTATTTTGATATTTCTTATTTTATTTTATTATATTACCTTTTATTTCAACTTAGTTTATAATTATTTAAATGCATTTTGATTGAATCGGAAAATTTCACGTTGTATATTAAACGAAAAAAACAACCCAAAAACGTTTTCGATTTTAGGTCGAAATATTGCATAGGCAGTATATTACCCACTATCTATATATTAATACGCTAACAAAATTTCCATACAATCAATTGGCAGGCTGTTTCGCATACTTAACATACGTAAAATCATATAAAAGTTATATGAATCGATTCGTATTGATCAGCCGCAGTGCATAGGCCTATTTTTGTTAACAAATATTAATCTATTTGTTTATAACTGATACAAAAAGTTTTTTGTAAATTCGAAAATCTGTGCAACTATCGAAATTGCCATCTGTAGGACGCATTATGTTCACAAACCCCCCTGAGTACATAGCTCCAAATTCTCAGTTGTCGCGTTGCTCAAATGTTTCATCTCTACATATGTATATATTTGTACACGCCAAACGGTGAGAGAACTACTGCTTCGCTCATTTTCTGTTGAAATAAAATATTGTTTCCCATTGCTGCCAATTACCTATATTGGTCTGTACCAAAATCCTTAAAAAATTGTTCTAAAATAATTGTTAGCGCACAAAAAAACTTTAAAGAGAAGTAATAACTTAACCGGCCTATAAAAGCATAAGTCTTTATTTAACAGATTCTTTGTTTTTCATTTTAGGTGCTTTAAAAAAAATTAAATCAGAAATAGTGAGTCAAATTTTGTTCAAACTCACTAAATTTATTTATTTATAACAATTAATTGCAAATTTGACTCAAATGTTTTTTGCATTTCCAGATTTTATGCTCAAATTAGATATAGCACGTCTAATAGTGAACAAAAAATAAATAAATTTGCTACAAAGATATTACATTAAATTTTGTATATTGTCTTTTATGCTAATTTATTTTGATATTTCTTATTTTATTTTATTATATTGTCTTTTATCACGTATATTAAATTTGCTACAAAGATATTACAGCAACATTTTTATATTGTCTTTTATGCTAATCTATTTTGATATTTCTTATTTTATTTTATTATGTTACCTTTTACCACGTTGTATATTAAATTTGCTACAAAGATATTACATTAAAATTTATATATTGTCTTTTATGCTAATTTATTTTGATATTTCTTATTTTATTTTATTATATTATCTTTTATTTCAACTTAGTTTATTATTATTTAAATGCAACTTGATTGAATCGGAAAATTTCACGTTGTATATTAAACGAAAAAAAACGACCCAAAAACGTTTTCGATTTTAGGTCGAAATATTGCATAGGCCGTATATTACTCTACTATCTATATATTAACACGCTAACAAAATTTCCATACAATCAATTGACAGGCTGTTTCGCGTACTTAGCATACGTAAAATCGTATAAAAGTTATACGAATCGATTCGTATTGATCAGCCGCAGTGCATAGGCCTATTTTTGTTAACAAATATTACTCTCTTTGTTTATAATTAATAGAAACAGTTTTTTGTAAATTCGAAAATCTGTTGTAAAAACTTTAAAAAGAAGTAATAACTTAACCGGCCTATTTTTTTGGACAAATTTTACTTACACGTAAAAGCATAGGTCTTTATTTAACAGATTCTTTGTTTTTCATGTTAGGTGCTTTAAAAAAAATGAAATCAGAAATAATGAGTCAACTTTTGTTCAAACTCACTAAATTTATTTATTTATAACAATTAATTGCAAATTCGACCCAAATGTTTTTTGCATTTCCAGATTTTATGCTCATTTTAGATATAGCACGTCTTATAGTGAGCAAAAAATAAATAAATTTGCTACAAAGATATTACATTAAAATTTGTATATTGCCTTTTATGCTAATTTATTTCATATTTCTTATTTTATTTTATTATCATTTATCACGTTGTATATTAAATTTGCTAAAAAGATATTACATTAATATTTGAGCCGTTTATTTTGAAGGTGGCATAAGTCATTTCCAACTCATGGTCTTAAATGCATTGTTATTTTTGAACGAATGCATATATAGATGGTTCTAAAATTATAAAATAATAATAATAATTGCATCTTTTGCATATTGGACTCTAAAAAACTGGAGGCGAGGAGAGATACAAACAAATTACCACTGAACCTAAACGACATGAAATGACTTATGCCACTTTCAAAATAAACGGCTCATTTGTATATTGTCTTTTATGCTAATTTATTTTGATATTTCTTATTTTATTTTATTATATTACCTTTTATTTGAACTTAGTGTATTATTATTTAAATGCAATTTGATTGAATCGGAAAATTTCACGTTGTATATTAAACGAAAAATAAAACGACCCAAAAACGTTTTCGATTTTAGTTCGAAATATTGCATAGGCAGTATATTACCCACTATATTTATTATTAGGCTAACTTTGTTAGATTATATGCCCATTAATCGGATGCTTAGATCCCATAATCCTAATTCGTTTATGTCGCTTAAAATTATGAAATCAATTTTATTTTAGTAAATATGTTTGCGTGAATAATTTCAATGCTTTCGTTTGTTTTTCATTCCTTTATAATTTATTCTGCTTTGTTATATCTTAGTATTATATCGTTCACAGACGACATTTTGTGATAGATATGGTCATATATATTCACGAAATGGAGTGTTTACCAATTTAATACAAATTAATTACGTACATAAATCTCAGTGGGAAGCCCAACATTAAATATCCGAACATTAGAATCTTCATATTTCCACAATGATAACACTAAAACCCGGAAAAAAGTCTAAGTGCAATTATTGCGTTTTTATATGGAACTATTTATTCACATCACTTAATTTTTTCGCACTCTAAGTACTTTATTTTTTTTTCTTTCATTTAAAATTTTTTAAACTCTGCCTTCTTTCTCATTACATAATTTTTCTTATTTTTATTTTTTATGAGGGTATCCTCTATTCTATTCGAAATTTTCGTTTTGTGTCACACTTACATATTACATATGTATTTATACAAAATTAAACTCGGTAAAGCGCCAATTGCATACCTAACGGGTGGCGTGAAATAGTTTAATTTCTTAAGCACATTTCTTCGTTTTTAACTAAAAGTTCGTCTTTTTGAATTATGACACTATTGAAGTAAATGGGCGATATATGTATATGGGTGATATAGGCCAACTGGGGAACCGAGCACACAAAAATAACTTCGGTAGCGGCCAAACGGGGACCTCCCGGGTGGTGTGCAAAAAACTATTTTTGAATTTAATGTCAAGTAATTTCACCTTGATTCTATGTCAATTTCTTTTGATTTTACATATTTTTTATATTTTTGTTTAAGGAGCTCCATAGCAAAACGTTATAATTTCATTTGAAAATTTTGTAGAAAATTTAAGAAAATACAATAAAATTTACAACGTCTTAATGAAAAATTTAAATAAGTTAGAACTGTTTGCTATATTTCAACTAACTGCTTAACTATTAACGCATTATTGCACTACATCCAACACTGGATGCATAGACTGAGTTGAAAAAAATACAAGTTGGTCGAATTTCGACCACAGGTGATACTAGTATTCATTAATAAGCAAACACCAGAAAATGCAAGCTCTTCAGAATGAGGCTAAAGAAATCGCAAGAGTGTTAAAATTGTAATAATAATATAATTTTAATGATTTTAAACGAGCTCTAGGCCACACATTAAATGAAATACACACACTTGTTGTATATATTTAGCGTTATATTTAGGTCGATATTTCGATTTCAATTTGAAATCATCATCAGGACTGAAAAATGTTATAATATTAATAAACACATAAAACCAAATTGCACAATGTGTTTATTAATATTATAACATCTTTCAGTCCTGATGATGATTTCAAATTGAAATCGAAATATCGACCTAAATATAACGCTAAATATATACAACAAGTGTGTGTATTTCATTTAATGTGTGGCCTAGAGCTCGTTTAAAATCATTAAAATTATTTCAATTCAAAGTCCGAAAAAGCAACAAAAGTAATAATAATATTTAAAAATTTTAAAACGAATGTTGGTCTGTGTACCACTGCGTATGAGTAACTTTCGATGGAAGCTACCAAAAGTTTGTACTACATAGAGAAAATATGAATGTAAAACTATTACAAAGATTTTTTACAAGAACGATTCACTTCTTTATGTTTTCTTTTTTGCATTTCAAATAAAATTGCTCAACTGCAATATTCCTGCAATAAAAAACTATTAGCATTAGTCAGGTTTTAATAGCTTTCTACCTCTTGTTGAAACTAGGCGGACATATGCGTGCCATAAACAATTTGATCAAAATAAGTGGGCGACATACATATATTGGTAGAATTACCCAATTTCCGTCTATATTCAAAAGGCGATATTTTTGTTTGCAATTATACTTGAGTGGTTTTTATATTATCTAATACGAAGCATGAAAAAAGTTAATACGAGTTGACTTTTGGTCTATTTTTTGCCGTTCAGTGCAGGTATTGAACCTAACGCCGGTCCAAGAACATAGACCCACTGCATCTGCCGGAGAACATTTCGAAACAACACGGGAACCTAATCCGTTCTTCATCTAGTCATTTCCATGGAGTACGGGCCTCCGTCTTCCTCTGTTTCCATTTGCGGGTCCTTATAACCTTCTGCAACGAGTAACCTTCTTCCATCCACCTAACGTGTCCTAGTCAGCGGTTGCCCTGTTTTTTATTCGCGACAAAAATGTTGATGCTTAAATTTTATTCTCCGTTACCAAGGTGTATTGGCCAGTAATTATTTCATCTAAGCTTATAAATGGCATTTTCAAGTTCATAATCCACCATACCCAAATATACCATCGACTTTCTGGTGAGCAAAATTTATGATTCCTTCAGACACCTTGAATTAAATGGAGCATACTTTTCCGACGCGGAAGACAAAGCAAAATGATCATATTCTGCAATGTAAGTGCGTTACCGTATAGGGCACCAAATTTCTGACCTTTAGAGATCCAAGACTGAACCAAAAGTAATAGAGGCGTATTAAGGATTAACTTACCTAATCAAAAAAAAACTTTACTGTATATCAAACTCGAAGTCTAGGGAAAAGTCCTATAACTATCTATACACAAACAAATGTTTAGTCAGTTCGCATGAATTTGGAGATAAAATATCTCGCGACGTTAAATTTATAAAGTTAGTTGTATAACTAAAAACAAGACTGCATGAAAATTGGAAAAGTAAGTAACATCAGTAGGAAGTAGGGACTGTTTGACATATAAGACGAGGAATGTTATCAGAACTAGAAGCAGCAAGTAGGAAGGGTCACAACCCTGCCAATTTATCCCAGCTACAACTTTTAATAATGAAGTTCTCTGACTCAAACATTCTTCAAATATAACATAACAATTAGGATTTCCCTTGATTTTAAGGAAGTAACTGAATAAGCCTCACGCAACATTTTCTGCAATGACCTCAAAGGTATAGTTGAACAAAATTATGTTAGAAAATCATTAATAGAGCAAAGAAAAAAATAACTACGAACAGTAGCATGTGAGAAAATCATTAATGAAGCAAAGAAAACAACAACTACCCAAAATATTGTAACGAATTTACTTGCAAATCCTCTTATTTGCAATCCTCTGCTAAGTTCGAATCACTAAACTGTTGTATAAATACCTCCAATTTTGAATAACGGAAAAATGGCCTTTATTAAAGTACTTCACAATAACACTTATACTTTGCTACTCCCTGTCTTAATAACCAAACTGATTCATAACTCAAATGAAACTCAACTATTGGCCGCCAGATCGCGTGCTTAATCACTAACTGATTGATAGCTCAACTCAAACTGAATTACAGCGCCTCTACATCTGTCGCCTTTTATACTCTTTGGTTTCCTCGTTCGCATCTTCTAGACGCTTCCAGAATCTACTAGCCCAGTAGCTCTCAAACTTCTCAGCTGTAACTACAATTGCACAATTTTATAGTCTTTCTCATTGCATACTTATAGGAGTATCTCAGATATATGCATGTATTTGTGCATTGACTCTCTGCTGCTCGTACACGTACATGGTACATATATGTAGACGCAGTTATTGTTTAGTTTATGTAGATACATGATGATTGAATTATTGATGTGCATTCACGTCACTGCTTAGCATCGCTTAGAGCTGGCAGCACTCCTTAGTTTTGCTAATATTCGTAACACTGCCCTCCACCTAAGCCTGATCGTCCCGATCAGACAAATCTCTCGATCTAAACGCTGCTAGCATCGCCAAATGTACCACTCTTCTACTCCGTGGTTTCTCAATGCTTTGTATGCGGTAGATGGTATCACTGATCTTCTTCCCAACCTTCTACGGGCTTTCCCAACTGCACCGAAATTTGGATGGAACACCTTTCTGCCGGTGAGGGTTGTATAACAGTACCAAATCTCCCTCCCGGAAACCTTCCGAATTACTCATTATCCTGGATCGTTCCCTCGCACTCTGTTGCTCGGCCTATGAAGAACTACTTCGCAGAGCTTGCGCTGGACGGATTTGCTTTGCATAATCAGTATCGTTCCGACGCTTCACAGCAGTAGAGTGCCTTGGCTTGAAACCACCCTTGCATTCTTCCTTCGTTTTAGTACGTCCGTTAGGGCTTTTCAATGCCAGTGTTTCTCTCACAGGTACCTTCGGTTTTGATTTGTTTGGCCCATTTGTTCCATCAACCTTTACCTTTGAATTTCGTGGCCTTCGTCGAGTCTTCTCCACCAGTACCCGATTACTGCTGAACCCTTTTTCCAATCTAAAGTTAAGTGGCACATCTTGGTTCTTATAACGCGTCACCCTTCTCTGCATATCGATCTTGATGTCACGGTCAACCAAGAAATCCACTCCCAATATAACTTCATCAACAATCTCCGCCACAACAAATTTGTGTAGAACCATGACCTTCCCAATCAATACTTCACGTATCACTTCTCCCTGAACTTGGTTATACTCGCCAGTGACCGTACGCAACTTTGCTCCAGGTAACGGTTTTACTCTCCTATTGACCAAGGGAGATCAGATCAAGGACTGAGATGCGCCCGTATCTACAGTCAGTATTCGTTCTTTGTCATTCCCTCTGACGGTAAGACTGCTCGATTTTCTACCAATTTTCGTCACAGATATCACAGGGCATTCAATAGCTGGATCTAGCTCTCTACCTCTTACTCGCTCTTGCTCATCTCCTCCAGCTTTGCGTTTACGCCCACCCACATTGTTGGAACTTTTAAGGCCAAGATCGCAATGACGTGCAATGTGACCGAACTTCTCGCATTTGAAGCATTTGATAACTTTTTCACTCCGCTTTTGCGATCCTTTCAGCACCTCCAATATTGCGTCTACCCACTCTGACCTTTCTACTTCCACACGGCGTGCTTTGAGAAGTGGCTTACTCAATAGCGACGCTGTTTCTTGAGTCAGTGCATAGGATACCGTTTCTGCGAATGTGGGTTTTGGGTTTGCATATGTCGCTCGCTTCGTTTCTACGTCCCGTATGCCATTTATAAATCTCTGGATTTTTACCCTTTCAGTGTAATCCACGGGTGCGTCCGCATTTGCAAGATGAGCCAATCTTTCAATATCTGAAGCAAACTCCTGCAATGTCTTATTTGCTTTTTGGTAGCGGTTTCGCAACTCAATTTGGAATATCTGTTTTCTATGCTCGTTTCCATAACGTCGTTCTACAGTAGCCATCAATGCTTCATAATTGTTCCGCTCTCCTTCGGGAATCGTCTGTAGGATTTCCGCTGCTGGCCCCTTCAATGCCACGAACAGTGCAGTAACTTTATCTTCCGCATTCCAGTTGTTCACTGCTGCGATCTTCTCAAACTGTAGCTTGAAGACCTGGAAAGGAACAGAACCATCAAATGATGGTGTTTTTACCTTTGGATTGCTTGCTGAAACAGCTGGGCGGTTTAGTTGTAACTGCTCCATAAGACCTTTTAACGCTTCCATTTCGGCATCAATTTTGTCCTCGAGTTGTAAAATTTTTGCATCCTGCTCTTCCAGTTTCACAACGAGCTGCGATGGTACCTGTTCCGAAATTTGTGCCGACATTTCAGATATACGTGCCTCTTGCGCTTCCAGTTGAGATGCCAAATATGTCTTCTGTTCTTCCAATTGTGATATCATACGGGTTTCCTGCGATTCCAATTGGGATACCATATACGCCTTCTGTTCTTCTAGTTGATATGCCAGTTGAGATGTTATATCTGTCTTTTGCGATTCCAGTTGAGAAGCCACTGTCGATGTTTGTACAGATATGGCAGCCAAAATCATGTTCAATTCTGTGCTCGTAACTGTCTGAGATGTTTCGTTTTTCGCTTCAATTTTTGTTGTTGTCTCGTCCCCATCAGGATTAAAGACATACTCATCCACATCAATTCCTTGCGACTCCATTACCTCTCGGAGCCGTGCTTGAAGTTCGATCTTATTGCTGGTTGTATTCAATCCACGGTTCTCCAATTCCTTTTTCAGTTGCTGGATCCTCAATTCACTCAACTTTGCAATGTCCAAGTTGTATTCTCAATTTTCGGAATTTATTCAGCAATCCCACTTCTGACACCAATTGTAGCGAATTTACTTGCAAATCCTCTTATTTGCAATCCTCTTCTAAGTTCGAATCACTAAACTGTTGTATAAATACCTCCAATTTTGAATAATGGAAAAATGGCCTCTATTAAAGTACTTCACAATAACACTTATACTTTGCTACTCCCTGGATTAATAACCAAACTGATTCATAACTCAAATGAAACTCTACTATTGGCCGCCAGATCGCGTACTTAATCACTAACTGATTGATAGCTCAACTCAAACTGAATTACAGCGCCTCTACATCTGTCGCCTTTTATACTCTTTGGTTTCCTCATTCGCATCTTCTAGACGCTTCCAGAATCTACTAGTCCAGTAGCTCTCAAACTTCTCAGCTGTAACTACAATTGCACAATTTTATAGTTTTTCTATTGCATACTTATAGGAGTATCTCAGATATATGCATGTATTTGTGCATTGACTCTCTGCTGCTCGTACACGTACATGGTACATATATGTAGACGCAGTTATTGTTTAGTTTATGTAGATACATGATGATTGAATTATTGATGTGCATTCACGTCACTGCTTAGCATCGCTTAGAGCTGGCAGCACTCCTTAGTTTTGCTAATATGCGTAACAATATCAATTAACTGTTAAATTAATAAAGAAAGAACCCTTTTGAAAGCAACAATTGTTGCGAATAGTTTAGCATATACAATATACTGGGTCGACTTATTAACCGGTATCGCGTCATCTATTTTTTTTTTTTTTTTTTTCAAAAAACTCTGAAAGGCCTAAGCTGAATTTTAGATTAAATAAAACACAACGCACTTAGCCACCTTTTATTTAATTCATACACTGGATTTAATTACATATTTTTTTATTGGGAATATAAAATTATGAAAATTGATAAAAATGTATATTCATTTGAACGCGCGCTCGCACGGTCGTGACTTCGCTTCTACTCGACTACTACTGACTGACATGTATGTATAGTGATGCCACCCTTACAGCACGGCCTCTCCTGATATTGCGGATCTGCCATGTTCCGCTGATGATTCTTCATTGCTGTTATCAAAATCGTTGGTTTCTTCATTGTCGGAAAGTTGTGGTACAATACACCACGGTTTAATTTTGTCGCTGGCATATACCGACGAATATCGCCGTTTAGTTCGACTTGATTTAGGTATATCCTGAACCACATAGCGATCATTGTTAAGTACACGAGTAATTTGAAAAGGCCCCTTTTACCGTGGCTCTAGCTTGCGTGACGTACCGGTACTTGGCGGCTCGTATTCAACAACAACCAAATCGTTAATGTTATATTTGGTTGAAGTTGAATGCTTCTTGTCGAACCGTTGTTTACTTTTGAGTCGCTTTTCTTTAATTCGTGCTGCTACTGCTGTGCGTAATTCGTTTAAGTTGACGTTTGGTTGTACCGTAGTGTTGCAATGCCAGTACAACCTTATTTTGTAGGATATCTCTTGGTTGATACCCAAAAAGTAACTTTTGAGGCGTTCGTGATGTTAGTTTGTTTTTCATACTCTTTGTGTGGGTGATATTGTATGTTTCGAATCGACTCATCCCAATGTTTGTCATTTTCTACAGTTGGTAAGAGCATAGACAACATGGTTCTGTTACAACGTTCTACCATTCCTTCGCTCTTGGCGCTCTAACTGCTTTAGAAATATGTTTAATGTGATCAGATATTATGCGTTCTGGCATATCCACAAAACTACTTATCTCGTTAAAAACGTCGATTACGTATTTCGTCGCAGTACTTTTGACTGGTCGCATAATAACAAAACGTGTAAAAGCGTCGGTAATAACTAATAAATGCTCGCTACGTTTTGCGCTTTTCGGAAACGGCCCAAGATGATCGACGTGTATTGTTTTAAATGGGATAGGCTCAAATTCCTCTACGTGAAGCTCGCCTTCTTTTCTTCCACGAGGAACCTTGTTGTACACACATTCAACACACGGCTTGAGGTATGATTTTACAAAGTTTCGCCTGCGAGCGAACCACATATGCTCACCAATACGCTGAAGTGTTTTCTCAAGACCCAAATGCCCAGCTTTTTTGTGCGCACTTTGCACGATTTGCCAACGCAAAGCTTTTGGAACTACCCAAGCATCCTTGCCGTTAATAACTTTGTACAACCTACCGTTGCTAAGTTTAAATTCTTTAGATGTATTTTTATCGCAACGGTGTAATTTACTTACCATCTCTTTAATATGCTCGTCTTACAGCTGCATGTTAAACAACCAATCGTCTGCAGTTATTTGCAGTTTGTCAGTTTTTAACGTTGCTACCTCGATTCCATGCGCCTCTTCAGCTGGTGGGCGACTTAACGCTTCGATATGCGCTATCCGCTGCCCACTCCAATGTTCAATTTCAAGTTCGTAGTCATGAATACGTAACCACCAACCAGTGATACGCGGCAGAAGCTCACGTTTTTTTCATGGCGGTAGATATGTGGCAACATACTCACTTTTCTGCATGACGGCAACCCGTTTAGGGCTAATGACAGATTATTGAATGCAACGAACGACGCGCAACACGTTTAAGCAAGAACATCTCAATTTTTAACTAAATTTCAGTTATTAGTTGTAAGAGTATTATTTATGTAATAAATTTACGTTGGATCAATAAACGTATAATCTAGCTTCACTATAGTAGTAAAAATACAATCAGGTACACTACATCGGTGACCCCAAACTCAAAATGAGCAAAACTCGGACACCGAAAACATGGCAACTACATCTTCAAGTGTTTCAGAATTTGGTTCAACATTCAGCGAAAGTCCCAGTTGTATTATCTCAGTGTAGTTAACCGCTCAGGTAAAGGCGCTCACGACGGCGGTAAAGACAACAAAAGATAAAGAAGTGAGAGAGATGGGAAAGAACATGTGCTATGTGGAACGCCTCCTCCAGGAGTTCGAGGGAATCACCAAACCGACTAATCCCCTTACGCCTAAGCATAGCGTAAAGCACCACATAACTACGCAGGGTACACCCGTCGCAGAGAGGGCGCGTCGGCTCGCTGGAGATAAACTAGCAGCCGCCAAAAAAGAATTCGACAGTACGTTAAACAAAGGTATTTGCGTCCCGTCAAAGAACGAATTGGCCAGCCCACTACATCTCGTGCGAAAAAAGATGTAAATTGGCGCGCTTGTGGTGACTACCGACGACTAAACAGAGTCACAGTGCCCGAAAAGTATCCCATTCCGCATCTCAGAGACTTCACATACTTAACCCAAATCACCCTGGAGTTGCCATATGGCAACGCGCGATAGCCTTGCGTTAATATGTCCACAAAATTCCAAAGAATGCAGATACCATTATCTGTTAGCACGTGGCTGTTGCGTAATTGATCGCGCTTTCGTCAGCATTCATTTGCTTGTCAGTTATATTTGGTTCGTGGTCGTGAGTGCATTGCAAAATATATACAAAATGTGGAGTGGAAAAAAAACGTGAAATAAAAAAGTAAGTATATCTAAGGGTTCCCCCCATTAATTCAGAAAACAAAAATTCAGAAACACATTTTTTCAGAAAACATTAGTCAGAAGTCTTTTTTCAGAAAGCAAAAATTCAGAAGTCAAAACTCAGAAACAAAAATTCAGAAATCAAAATTGCAGAAGTCAATTTTCAGAAGTCAAATTTTAGAAGTCAAATTTCAGAAGTCAAAATTCAGAAGTCAATATTCAGAAGTCAAATTTCAGAATTCAAAACTCAGAAAGTAATCAGACAGCAAAAAACATTAAATTTTGCACAAAATTGTATGTTTTTTTGCTGTCTGATTACTTTCTGAATTTTAACTTCTGAAATTTGACTTCTGAATTTTTTTTCAGCCATCTGGTTATGTTCCAAATTTTAAGTTATAAATGCCTTTCTGCCTTCTGATTACTTAAATGTTTGGTTTTCAGTTTTGATATATTTTAAGTATAAACTACTAATGTATGATCACTGACTTTATTTTTTATCATCACTTTTTCTTGTTATTGTAAATTTTCTTAGATGGATTTGAATAAACATTCGATAGGTCGTATAATGAAACGGATTATTTTTTCTGTAGAAAGTAAGAACTTAATTCTAATTCACAAAATTGGAAGTTTTTTCACTTTCGTGAATATTTTTTAGTAAAAAAAGTGAATCGAATTGTGGTGCCAAATTTATTCGATATAACAACGTGGAACCAGGTGAAAATAATGACAAAATGCGGATAACAGGCATACATTTACATACACCAGATACTAGGAAAGTGGAATGTTATCGATTGGCAAAAGACTTAAAACGAAAGGCTACTGAAGAGTGTCGTACCTCGAGAGATATTGTAGGACAGATTATATCAAATGCAAATATAGCTGTTAGACCGATTCTCCCTTCAGTCGATCAAATGATGCGCACCGTCAGGCGAATACGTGCTTTAAATTTCGTTCTGAAAAATCCTAATAATCTCAAAGAACTCGTTCTTGAAAATGAGTTTATCAAAACAATAGATGGAAAACAATTTTTGCTATATGATAGTGGGCCAAATTATCAAAGACTTATCATTTTTTCCACAGAAGAAAATTTTAAATTTTTAGCAAGTTGCTCCTCGATTTATATGGACGGCACATTTTCTGTTGTTCCTCCACTTTTTTCCCAATTATATATATATATTTGAATACAGTTCTCGATTCTATTGAAATTCTATTATTTGCAGGAGGTTTAAATGGTTTAATAGTTCCCTTGGTATATGTACTAGTATGTAACAAAAAACGAGAAACATATATCATAATGAAGACTTTATTAGAACAAAGAAACTCATTTTAACCTAAATATTGATGTTGGATTTCGAGAAGGCGGCAATTAATTCAGTAAAAAACTCGTTTCCCGAAGCATTGTTTCATAGATGTTTTCTCCACTTTTCCAAAAACATTTGGAAACATATCCAATCATTAGGGCTGCAAAAGAGTTATAAAATTTTTTTCAATTTTCGCGATGAATTTGAAATATTTATTAGCACTTGCATTTGTTCCAGAGGAAATGGTGATCGATGCATTCGGATTGATATCTGAACTGGAATTTTTTGTGGATAACGAAGAAAAGGAATACAATTCCGAAATACAAAACTTATTAAATTATTTCGAGGTAACTTATATTGGATTGCCACTTCCTGGAACACAGCAACGTCGGAAGAAGTCGTTTGGGTGAAGCCCAAACAAATAATTCTATCGAAGGGTGGCACAACGCCATCCGAAATGCATTTGGGACACACCCTAACATATTTAATTTAATAAATAAAATAAAAAAGGAACAGGCAATAACAGAAACAAAACTACAGAAATTTTCAGCTGGAGGTGAGCCATATCGAAAACGCAAGAAAAAATACAAAGACTTCGACCAGCGTTTGTTTAGTATTGTAAATTCATTTGAAAAAGATGAACGCGAAAATGATTAGTTAATTACATGCTTGCCATTGCACACAATTTAAAATTTTAGATTGTACTACTTTTTCTTTATACATAATACCTTCCAAATAAATAAACGTTTCTGAATTTTGAGAAAAATTTAATGTTTTTTCTGTATTCTGATTACATTCTGAATTTTGACTTCTGAAATTTGGCTTCTGAAATTTGACTTCTGAAATTTGACTTCTTAATTTTGACTTCTGAAACTTCACTTCTGAATAATAATTTCTGAAATTTGACTTCTGAGTTTTGACTTCAGAATTTTGTCTTTCTGAAAAAAGGGTTCTGACTAAAGTTTTCTGAAAAAGTGTGTTTCTGAATTTCTGTTTTCTGAATTTATGGGGGGCACCATATCTAAGATATCGAAGATTCGCGCGGTCGGGCTATGATAGTTGTGTTTTTGTGTAGTGATTGGAATACAAAATAATTCTCAATTATTTTTTTCTAAAAAATTATATTTGAATGCGTTTTTCTTGCATTTTTCTGTGCATGTGTCCATATGGCAACGCCAGGCAGGTTAGGCCACTGGTATACGTTGAATTTGTTGGTTGTGTTTTATTACCTTAATAATGCTTTTTTTCTAATTTTAACTTTTTAAAGACCTCTAACGCTGCAAGAAGCCTTGGATTTTTTAGAGGAATTGCGTTCCGATGATGAAAACGACGCTCCTACTAATATCCAGGCACTCTACATCGAGCCACCTTATCAGGATGGGGATGTAAGTGGGGAAGATGATGGTGACGATGAAGGTGGTATTCCGGACAATGTATGCCCAGCACAACTTAAAGCCGGATGTGAAATTGTATTTGAAAATGGTACGCGAATGAAAAATAACGATTGTAATCTAGAGGATGTCGATGACGAGGAACCTTATGACGATACTTTAGACGATTGTTTGCCGAGCTCGTCCAAGAAAATATGTCGCTCAATTCAATCAAATCCTGGAGTACCACTTGCACCAGCTAACAAAGACAGCAAATATACTTGGCAAACCGCTAATTCATTACCAGTCCTTCCTATATTCCCTGAAACAAATTTCGAAGATTGTCGAGATCTTAGAACTCATCAACTTTTTGAGAAATTTTTCAGCGATGATTTGCTTGAACATATATGCAAATGTTCGAATTTGTACGCTAGGTATCATCAGAAACGATACGAAGAACTTACTATAGATGGTAATGACGATGTAATCTCTATTTTGATTTTATGATATTATATTTAACACTAAATTTTTCAGAGTTACGTGTGTTCATCGCAATTTTGATAGTTACTGGCTACACTTCTACCGGGGCCTTTCGAGACATGTGGAGCTGCGATGATGACGTTCAAAACGTTATGGTCTTCAATGCAATGCGAAGGAACCGCTTTGAGGAAATCAACTATATGCTGCACTTCGAGTCCTCATTGCACGAACCGTCTGCTAGTTCTGATAGGTTTGACACTCTTTGGAAACTACGCCCACTGACTGACCATATAAAGGCCAAAATGACTGAAAACTATCACCCAGAAAAAAATCTCTCATATGACGAAAGTATGATTGCCAATTTCGGTCGCCATGGATGTAAACAGTTCATAAAAGGAAAGCCAATTCGTTTCGGATACAAAGCTTGATCTCTGCACTCCTAGAGGATATATGATCAATTTTGAAATATACCAAGGTAAGAATCCGAGGATGAATCCTAAATATGAAGAACGCTTTGGCACTTGCGCAGCTCCACTTTTGTGTATGATTGACGAATTTTCGAAAGAGGTGCAATAACTTCCGTTATCCTTTTACTTCGACAATCTTTTCACTGGAATACCATTAATGATTTATTTGAAAAAAGAGGTTTCCAGGCTACCGGTACAATTCGAGAAAACCGCATTCCAAAAGGTTGTCCTATTCCACATAAGAAGGATTTGCGAAAACAGCAAAGAGGATATAACGAAAGCATAGAAATCAAAGAAGAGTCAATTTATCTGACTAAATGGGTAGATAACTCGGTAGTGTGCCTTGCATCGACATGTTATAGTGGCGAACAAAAATCCACAGCATCTCGCTACAGTAGAGAATTGCGTAGGAAAATACCAGTTCCACGTCCGTGCGTTGTAACTCAATACAACAAATTTATGTCGGGTGTGTATCGATTTCACCAAAATGTTGCAGGCCGTCGTATAAGCTTTAGAGGAAAAAATGGTGGCATTCCATTTTTACTTGGGTTTATGATGCAAGCTTGCAAAACAGCTGGCTTCTTTATAGATCCGCTAATGAAAATAAGTCATTTAAAGATTTTAAGAGAAAAGTAGCCATTTACTACTGCAAGCACTACGGCGTCGAACCGAAAAAGTTCAAAAATTATCAAGTAAACGAATTGAATCCGTAACGAATGTCCTGTGATATGACAGGACTGATCATCTTGTAGTTCCAATTGAAAATAAGAGGCGATGTGCAGATGATGTATGCAAGTCCATCGTGCTAACAGCCTGCAAAAAATACGATGTTGAACTTTGTTTGCCTTGCTTCGATGCATATCACACAAAAATGTGAAAAACCAGGATTTTTCAATAAAATTTTTTATCATCTCAATGATATTTAATAAAATTAATTCATTATTTTTACTTTTTTAATGATATAAAATAAAATGAATTGAAAATTTTGTTTTGAGTTTTGATTTTTGGGGGTTGCGGAATGATTTTCTACATATATGTAAACCAGCTTACTAGCGTTGCCATATGGCAACAGGACATTTCAAAGACCCTGGGTCCAGGACATAAATTCTAGATCTCGAGCATTCAAACATTCTAGTCTTCATAGTTGTACTCATGTGTTCGTACGAATAGATGAAGTAAAAACCACTTGAACACCGTATCGAGGTCGATGTGAAGTGCTTGAGCTCATATCAGACTATGTATTCAAGATTGACGTCCATGGTAAGGCAACCATAGTATCAACAGAAAGGCTTAAGCCTGCATTTATTGAAGCAGAAAATCAGAATACGAATGGCACAAGTAACTCAACCGTAGTGCCATCAACGAGCAACTCCAGGAGTCCAAATATACCGCGCACATACTCCAGAAGCCGGCATTGCAACGATACGTGACTTCTCAGGTGCATCGAAGTCACGCCTGGGAGGCTACTGCGGCAACATGCTAACTTTTCTGTACGACGGCAACCCGTTTTGGGCTAATGACAGATTCTTGAACGCAACGAACGACGCACAACACGTTTAAGCAAGAACATCTCAATTTTTAACTAAATTTAATTTATTAGTTGTAAGAGTATTATTTATGTAAGAAATTTACGTTGGATTAATAAACGTATAATCTAACGTGACTACATTAGTATCAATACAATCAAGTACACTACAGATATCGCGTTACAGTCTGTTATTAGTTTTGCGTGTTTGCCGTAGATATAGTACCGAAATCGTTCGGAAGATTCAACGACAGCAAGCGTTTCGAGTTCATAACTGTGGTACTTTTTCTCCGCGTCAGTGCTCGCTCGGCTATAATATATAACCGGTTTTCAACTTTCGTTTTCTTTTTGTAATAAAACACCAGTCTAAGGTTGTGAGACCTGCGCATAATCTTCGACACTTCACAGCTCCGCGCTTGAACCCACGCCTTTCCTGCTTGGTCGATCATGTGCACCTCTCGCTTTCGTTTAATCTCGCCCAGCCTAATTGGGACGTCTACGGAATAAGCTTCAAGGGATGCGCCCTTTTTATCTAATTCATCCGCTTTTTCATTCTATTCCCATATGCCCTGGCACCCAATATAGATGTGTGCTCCTTCCTCTCCCGATTCTCTCCAGCGACTGCTTGCACTCTAACACGCATTTAGATGCTGTGGTATGCGAGATTATTACCCTATTATTGCTTTGGTTACGGCTACTATTTCCGCTTGGAAACCGCTACAGTAATCCGGCAGCCTGCAGGATCTATTTATTTCCGGATCAGCACAGTATACCGAAGACCCTACTCCTTCCACTACTTTGGAACCATCCGTGTACACATGTATCGCCTCGTCTGCCATTTGAGCACCCTTGCGCTAATCGTCTACCTCTATTGTGGCCTTAAGATCGCCCTCGAAGCGCAGATAGGGAATCGGGTAGGCTGTTCGTCTTGTGATTGATGACGCTATACTACTACGGCCGTATGGTCGGCGCTCAAGCTGTCCCGAGGCACCGAGACTGGTTGCAGTTGCTAACGCTATGTTCTTTGCTACCAGGTCTACAGGTGGAATGTGCAGAATGGCATACAGTCCAGCTGTCGTGGTTTTTTTCAGGGCTTCCGTAATGCTAAGGTCTGCATACCCCTCTAATTTTTTAAGGTAGGTTGCTGTTTGTGTGGCTTTTCACCAGACAAGAACTCCATAGTATAGGATAGGGCTTTCAATCGCTATAAAAACCCAATGAGAAAGAGAGGGCAATAAGCCCCACGTACGCCCCAGCATTCTTTTACATGCATAAAGTGCCGTTGAAGCCTTCTTCACCCTCTCCTCCACGTTGAGCTTCCATGACAGCTTATGTCTAGGATGATTCCTAAATACTTTGTGCATGGTTTCTCTTGTAGGGTCACCCCTCCTAACTTAGGCCTGATCTAATTTGGGACCTTATACCTATTTGTAAACAAGACCATATCCGTCCTATCCGTGTTGACATTCAACCCGACATTTGATGGCCAGGTATGAATATCCCGAAGCGCCCGATCCATCAAAGAGCTAATCGTTGAAAGGCACTTTGGACTTATGACAATTGCAACATCATCCGCGCAAGCCGCAAGTTTTACGGGTCCCTCATCAAATGGCCTGAGCAGTTGGTTGATGACCAGCGTCCACAGCAGAGGTGATAGCACCCCTCTCTCCGGCGTTCCCCTGTCCACTGATTTCGTGGCCTCGTACAATCCCCATTGTGATGTAATCTTACTGCAATTTAACAAGCAGCCGCTCCATCTGGTTAAGGCTGGATGTACTTTAATGTAATATGAGTTGGGTTTTGTCTATATATATATTTTTATTTTTTATTTTTATTTTTTTTTTTTTTTTTGTAATTTTAAAAATAATTCACATTTAATTTTGGTCTTAAAATTAACACAGGGTGTATATATATAAAAATAGAAAATTCTGATTGGTCCCGTCTTCCTTCTTCAGTACCTTATTCAATTGATATGATTCGTTTCGTTTCCATGAGTGGCACCTTTGCGTGTTTGTCGTTTATCATTTCGACCCTCACCCGCTGTGCTTTCCACCGGAATGTCCAGGTTTTCTTGGATTGGTTGGCCGGTCGCTTTAGCCTTAGTTCTCTGAAAAATTGCTGGTGATCCGGCAATTTTCTTGCGTTGTTTTTGTTGTTTCGTTGGTTTCGGGGGCGCGCCGTTCTTACGACTCTGTCGCCGACTCTTCCTCCCGGATGGCCATTAGGTGGTTTATTGTGGCCCATGAAAAATTTGTATGCGTTGGATCCTTGGTTTGTTTGCCGGCCATAATGTTGCCTCAAACGGTGGGCGCCATGGGCGGATCGGTTGGTGTGCGTTGACGGTATTTGCGACTCATGTTGGACGGTTTGTTTTCTGGAATGAATAAATAAACGGGTTGTTTAGGATTCGTACTGCTCCCTCCGTGCGCACTTGCTGCGGTGCTGTAAGATCTCTACCGAAATTGATTTCTGCTGCCGATGCTGTTGTAGATTCGTGACTAGCCGTGTTTATCGCGAATACTATTTGCGGAATCTCCTGGTCCCAGATGCGGTAGTTGTCCTTGCATCGCTGAGCTATCATGGTCTTCACGACTCGGTTGGTTCGCTCGGTGGGGTTTTCGTGCGGTGCGTATGCTGCCGTAAACTTGTGATCGATGCGGTGGTCGTTCAAAAACGTTGCTAATGCCTTGACGACGAATTGTTTGCCATTGTCGGTGAGGAAGGTTTTCGGGCAGCCAAATCGATATATGACTCTTTCTTGGAGTGCTTTGATCACGCTTGCCGTTGTCGCCTGGCGCACTGGGACCAACTCCACCCACTTGGAGAATTTATCCACCATGACGAGGAGACACGTATTTCCTTGCTTGGTACGAGGCAGTGGTCCCACGAAGTCAGCGGTTACTATTTCGCATGGTCGTAATGATTGCATAGTTGTCATCAATCCTGCTGGGCGTCTTTGCTCGGCTTTATATTCCGCGCATCTGATACACTTCCGTACGTGTTTCAGTATGTCGCGGAACATCTCGGTCCGTTAATAGTTCTGTTGCGCTCTTTTGAGCGTTTTCTTCACTCCGAGATGTCCGGCTGCGGCGGCATTGTGAACTTCCTGTAGTACTTCTTTTCGTCGGTCGGCTGGGACGCACAGCTTCCATTGCGGTGCTCGCGAGAGTTGATTCCTCGGGAAAATGTGGCGGAAGAGTCGGTTATCGACGATCTGATAATCTGGATGTGCCTGCGGTTGTTCCTGTATTGTCTCGCATTCCTCTCGTGCCAGTCGTTTGTTCCGTTGGTTATGGTGTATCGTCTTCAGCGTGTTGTAGCGGGCAGCGGGAGAGCGCGTCGGCTACCACATTTTGTGCTTCTTTCCTGTATTCTATCTCGAAGTTATGTTGTTGTAATTCCAGTGCCCATCTTGCTAGACGTCCAGAGGGGTTTTGGAGCGAGTGCAGCCATTTTAGTGAGTGGTGGTCGGTGATGACGGTGAAGTGATACCCTTCCAGGTACGGTCCCATCTTACGGATGCCCCATAGCACGGCGAGGCATTCTTGTTCGGTGGCCGAGTATCGCTTTTCCAGCTGGGTTAGGCTTCGGCTGGCGTAAGCTACCACATTCTCGTGGTCGGAATTGCGTTGATAGAGCATGACGCCCAGGCCCTCTCCGCTCACGTCGGTCTGGAGAAAAAACGGTCGAGAGAAGTCTGGACAACAAAGTATTGGCGCGCTGGAAAGCCTGTCCTTGAGTGCTTTGAAAGCGTGATTTTGTTGCGCCTCCCATTTCCACACTTGTCCCTTTTTCAGCAGTTGGTTAAGCGGTGCGGCGAGCGTAGAGAAGTCTGCCACGAAGCGGCGGTACCAGGACGCGAGTCCAAGGAAACGGCGGAGCTCTTCGAGCGTTTTCGGTGCGGGCATCTCCTGTACAGGGGAAACTTTTGCTGGATCGGTGTGAATTCCTTTCGAACTGATGATGCGTCCTAGGTAATGGAGTTGTTGCTGGACGAAGCTGCACTTTTCGAAGCTTACTTGCATCTTGTGTTGTAGGCGTTCGAACACTTCCCCCAAGATCGCCAAGTGTTCTTCGAAGGTATCTCCCAACACGATGATATCGTCCAGGTAGGCGAAAACTTTTGGTTGGAGTTCGGGCCAAGTATTGAATCCAGAGCGCGTTGAAATGTAGCTGGAGCAGAGTGTAGGCAAAATGGCATAACTTTCCACTGGAACAATCCCCTGTCAGGAACTGTAAATGCGGTGTATGGTCGAGATGCTCTGGCGAGCGGGATCTGCCAGTAGCCGTTCTTCAAGTCAATAGTAGAGATGAATTTCGCCTCTTTCAGCTGGTCGAGAATGGCTCCAATTTGCGGCAACGGGTAAGCGTCTGGTTCGCTAGCGGCGTCGAGCTGACGGTAATCTATGCACATCCTCCAAGTGCCCTGTTTTTCACGGATTAGCACGATTGGCGGGCTGTACGCGCTTCGAGATGGCTCTATTCTTCCTCCTGCTAATAACTCGTCTACCTCTTCCTTGATGACTTGTTGCATGGCCGGGTTGCGGGAGTAGTATCGTTGCTTCATCGGTTGGTTGTGTTTGAGGCGAATCGTATGCTCAGCTGCAGTGCTTGGTCCGATGATTTCGCCAAACCGCTTTTGGTCGTGTGCCAGGAAGTTTCCCAGTTCCGTGTTTTGATCGTCACTCAGGTGGTTTCGGCTCGTCAATGCGCATAGCGTATCCAGTTCGGCTGACCATCCAGCGTGAGGATGATTCCCCTTTTTCTGAGGAAGTCCATTCCGAGGATTACCTGTTCGGCCAAGTTTGGGATGACGGACAGCATCGCGTCTGTGGCTCGTCCTTGATACACCATCCTTGCCGAGTAGGAGTTCGGGTGGTCCCCTCGGCTTCTCTGGTCGGACGTACGGTGCTTAGCGGCTTCCTTTAATAGCGTTGGGAGGCGTCCTGGATACGTTCTCGGTAATGAGGCTAGTCGGAGGGCATGGGAAGTCGCTGGAGAGGATGTTGTCTTGGCCACACCGGGAGCAGAACTTCCTTCAGGGGCCCTTACATTGGAAGCGGTGGTGTCCGCGTTCCTTGCAGCGCCAACAGCACTCCTTGCTGTCGTATTCCATGGCTAGGTGGTATAGGCTGTGGACTACCATTTTTCCCTATTTTGCTTCCTCGCCTCTTAACAGCTCATACTTTTCCGTTAGCTCCAGGAGCCCCTCGATCGTCCTAAACTCGCTGCGCTTGACGAAAAGGGGGTATTCCACGCGTAGACCATCGTAGATCCGTTCAAGGTGATTCTCTTCGCACATCGTCGGGTGTTGGCGGATCAGCGTTTCCAGTGCGAGTGTCGTCCTTGGCCTTCTCCCGGCCTTGCTGTTTGCGTTTTCGGATGGCCTCTTCCAAATGTCAAATGTTGCACCTCCTTCCGCAGATCACTCCAGCGGTGGTGTATGTGTTGCTTACGGGCGCGGTACCATTGTGCTGCTTTCCCGCGTAGAGGCTCCGGTAGCGTTGGGAGGAGCCGGTCGACGGGAATGCGGTAGCATTCGGCGAGCTCCTCTATCCTCTCAAGAAATTCGTGCAGTGACTCCTTTCCCGAAAAGTGTAATTCCCAGCGGCGAACGATATTCATAAGTTCACCGTCGCTCATTTCGTCTCTTTTCGGTGATGCGTTCTCTCTCTTTCCTCCGTGCGGCTGTGAGCTGTGGATCTGGATTGAAGGGATCGGATTTGTTGTTGGCTGAGGTAGCATAGCGGACTTCCACGCTTCCTCGTTCACTTCTCGTTCCAGCTCTTTCAGCAGGTCTTCACTTGATTTTCTGGCGCGTTTCGCTCGCACGTAAGTACTCAGTGCGCGACGCAGCTCGGCTACGGTTTGGCCTTCCACGTCGATTCGGTGTTCCTTACACTCCTCCATCAGCCACTCCCTCCTCAGTAGGTAGATCCAATTGAGCGAGTCGGTGTTCAGCAGAGTGCCTTCCGGAACCGGTGAGTGTGTTGTTTCTAGCGGTGTGTTCGTTGAACCCGCCCCGGCAGTGTTGGTGGTAGTTGTAGTTGTTTTTCCACGGTCATCTGCGGAGGAGGGTCCCTGCTCCGGCGCCATTTATGATGTGGGTTTTGTCAAAGGCTGGGGTAACGCTCAGTCAATCCATAGTCGAGTAAAGGTCCCACAAACCACTACTGAATAGATACACAATATTTATGTGTTACGAACACACGCACACACGGCTGGAGATATTAGGTGGGCAGCAGCTTTCCGTCGCAAGATGGCGAGGGGGCGGAGCGGCCCCTAACGGTCGTTGGGATAGAGGAGCTTCAGTAAAATGGTTGAACGGTCGGGTAACGGACGGGTTGGTCCGGCGGTACGGAAGAAGCGGCGGGATAGAAGCAGCGGCTCAACGGCGGTAGGATGGCAGACGGCCAACAGTCGTCGTAGCAGCGGCGTAACGGATGCAGCGGCTTAACGGCGGTAGGATGGCAGACGGCCAACGGTCGTCGTAGTAGCGGCGTAACGGGTGTAGCGGCTTAACGGCGGTAGGGTGGCAGACGGCCAACGGTCGTCGTAGCAGCGGCGTGACGGATGCAACCGCGGTGGGCTACGGAGCGCGTACCAGGGCCGGGGTGAGAGGGGAAATAGGCTGGCGACGGGGTTTACTTGGACAGCGGCTGCGTGTTCCGGGCGGGGTAGGATGGTCGTACCGGCGGTCTTGTATTGTTCGGTCGGCTTCACCAGGATCGGGCTGATCGATTGTATTTGGCAGGCTCGATAGTCGGCGGGGTCAGTCACCTGCGGGAGAAACAGCGAGGATTCGTTAATTCTGGTTTCACCGCTGAACACCACCGCCTCCCTACTTGCTTACTAGTAGAAGGTGCGTAAGGGGGCGGGGTTGTACCCGCCGATATACCGTGGGTGGCCCGTGGGCGAGGGGAAGTGCACCTTAACGGCAATGCGGTAGCCCCTGTGCGCACGCATCGACTCACGGCCGAAACCAGTGCTGAGGGGAAGGGGTGGAATAGTCATGAAGGCGTCGGGCCGCTCAACGTCTAGGAGGGTGCGGGGGGCAAAGTAGCACAAGGCATCCTCCTCGTCGTACTTACCCAAGTGAAGGGTGACCCGCGCCATGGCAGCGCCCCTTCCACTCAGCCAGCCTAAGGTAGAACCGAGGGGAAGGGGTTAAATGGCCATGAAGGCGCTTCGCCCCCCCGCACCCAGGAGGGCGCGGGGGGGCAAAGTAGCACAAGGCATCCTCCCCGTCGTCCTTACCTAAGTGAAGGGTGACCCGCGCCATGACGGCGCCCCTGCCACTCAACCAGCCGAAGCTAGGACTGAGGGGGAAGGGTTGTATGGTCATTAAGGCATCGGGCCGCACAACACCTAGGGGGCGCGGGGGGCAAAGTAATACAAGGCATCCTCCCCGTCGTCCTTTCCTAAGTTAAGGGTGACCCGTGCCATGACGGCGCCCCTTCCACTAGCTAGCTAGCAGGAGGGAAAAGTATGTCTTAAAAAATACATCCACTCCCGCAGGCTCACCTGCGAAGACTGAATTGCAAAAATGCAAATTCGATGTTTATATGGGTGGTGCCGCAAACTGGTTGAGAAGTCAACATACCATTATTGTGTCTGCATTACGACGGAATCGTAAAGAGAAGAGGAAGAGCAAATGGTTTTTCGAAATCATTAGTACGGAATGTGTGAACATTGGAACAAAATAAATTAAAGAAAATTTGTAAAAAACACTGAAAAACGTTTATATTTTATTATCCACGCCCTTTTGTACAAAAAAAAGCAATAGAATATATTGCCGCAGTGTTATATTTTTTTGAGTGAAGTGCTTTTGTTTACGCGGCGTAGGCTGCCACCCGTCCCCTCTCCTCCTTGTACATACGTATATCTCTAAATTTATTTACAACCCATAGTTTGTATTGTATTCGATCTATTGAATTGTAATTTATATTGAAATATCCCTAGAATCAATGCATGGTATCTACCCTTGAATTCCCTAGTGGGAATCCTAATGGACGTGTGGCAGCCTCCACCGCGAAAATCCACCAAATTTAATTCGCCGCAAACGCAGGATGGCGATATGGCATGATCGCCAATCTGTCAAAAAACCACCACCGTTTTGGCAACATACATAGTTTTTTCTTTATATATCCAAATCTTGAAAAGTTGCTGGTGATTTTTTTTCTCTTTTGAGCTCTACAAAGAAGCTATTCAAATAAATAATACAAAACTTTACAATACTCTATGTCTAAATTCCAACCAATGTGAAATCCATCTTGACTTAGCTGTCCTTTTATAGTCTGTGTTTGCAGTGGATTTTTGAAGTTTATAGCTTTGCGTAAATCTTAATATAAATGTATGAATTCAACTTAATATTGAAATTAGCCGAATTAAAGATAAATATTTGATTAATGTAAAAAGATCGTATTTTATTGAGTGGATTAGTACTGCATTTCGTGTGCAGAATAAGGCAAAAGGTGGTGAAAAACGTTAAGGTTTCAGGAAAAACCAACTCGTTCAGCAAAGCAGAGTAAAGCGCAGCATAATCCTGCAGCAAATACCTACGATTTCCTGTAAATTTTTGATGTGTTTGAGAATTTTTAACAAACTCCGTGGTAATATTCCTAATTGGAAAGATATACAATTGTTCGCTTTGGCATACTTTCCGACGTATTGTGCGGAAGCAACCTGTGGAGATTGGCCGTTGGACGTCAGTATTGTTTCACACAAAACGCAACGAGAGGTCTAGGAGGAGTCAGTTGCCGCCAACATCGCCCTAATCCTCATCAGCAACATCATCAACACCAACATCACTATTGGCAAAACCACTGGACTGCAGGTGAGTGCTGTATTATCCTTCCTTTTAACTAATGGTCCTTCGTCGCCATTGACGAAACCAGCCTCTCAACAATATAAAAAACACGTACATACATTACGTATATCCCCCGAATAAATTTTGGTGTCTCCTGCCAAATCCAAATTTCTCCCGCCAGAATTATAATTTCCCGCCAAAAATACATTTATATATATATATATATACAGTATCACCCCCATATACACCTGTACGTAAAAGCGGTGCATTAAAAAATTTCGAGACAAATCCCACACACACTTGCACAAAGTTAGCTCATTGCCCTTTAATACTTGAGTCCCTTGCGGTATAAATTAAATACATATCTCCACATTTACATTGTTGACGATACCCAGCAAAAAATTCGGCCACTTTCACATAGTCTGAAATACCCAGCAGCAAATTCTGCAGGTCATCCCAACTGGTCTCAGACTACTCCCAATTAATCTAACTGGTCCTAACCTACCCACTCTTGACCGATAGGAAAGCTTCTGCCTTTGGTATTCCCTCATAAATAAACACCAGGCAGTCCCAAAAAATTCCCAAAATAGCAAAAGTAAAACTAAGCAAGTCCCTCTTCAGAATGGCTACCGTGGTCGAAAATAAATTTATATCCGAAACGGATCTCTTTTCGGATTACTGCGCTCGGTTCGGCACAACCGAGATCCAAGATAACACCGAGGCATCCCTAAAGTTAAAAGACAAAAATATTGATGTGTTCTGGGAAAGGCTACAGAGCGCATATGACGCTGTCGTGGAATCTGATGACAACGATCTTCCCGTCGACTTTAAGGCCTCAGCCTTCAATAAATACCGCGACTGCCTTATAGCATATGAAGACACAAAGGCAAGAATAGGCGATCAGCTCCAGCTAAGGTTACTAAGCAATCCCGTCCCCGCTACAACTACCACTCCCCAAGAAAATTCCGGGATGCACCTCAAAGTACCCGCCTGTGACACCGAAGTCTTTTACGGGAGTTATGATCAATGGCCGTCCTTCCGTGATATGTTCACGGCGGTCTATATCAACCACCCCAAACTCTCGAGCGCCCAAAAACTGTACCACCTCAGGTACAAAACCCAAGGGAAAGCCGGCCAGATAGTAAAGCAATTTCCACTGAGTGATGACAACTTTGCTCTGGCTTGGGAAGCTCTTAAATCCCGTTATGAAAATAAAAGAGTCCTGGTCGACAACCAAATAAAAGCCCTCATGAACCTCAAGCCCATTCCGACTGAAAACAGCGAAGACATCCAGCGATTGCAATCCTCCGTTAATAACTGTCTCCAGATATTAGCAACCCAACAAGTCTCGACAGACAGTTGGGACCCCATATTAATATATCTGGTAACCTCAAAACTGCTGGAAAATACAGTTGCGCTTTGGGAGCAATCTTTAAGCTCCAGAAGAGACCTACCGAACTGGTCCCAAATGGATCAGTTTTTGACTACTCGCTACGAGATAGTGGAAAGGGTGGATCAATGGCGACCAGCCAAATCCCGATATAACCCACCCTCCACTACTTTCTCAAAGCCTCCCTCAAGTCAAAACAATCCCCAGTTCAGGCAGGCTCAAACCCCTAACCAAAGCCGCAACCCCCCGCAGAACAACAACTACTCTCAAACTCGCACAAATGCTCATGTGGCCGAGCATCAAAAAGTATACGCCTGCAGAAAGTGCAAGCAGAACTCCCACAAGCTACAAAGCTGCTTGCATTATAAAAAGCTGGCAATCCCCGAACGGAAAAAATTCGTGAGAGAAAGCAATCTCTGCGAAAACTGCCTGTCACAAACCCACCTCGTAAAAGATTGCACAAGCACAGGAACGTGTCTATACTGCCAAGGTCGCCACAACTCCACCCTCCACGATACCGGAATATCACACCAAACCAATGGCCCTCGAAGAACGGCAGCCCAAGTAGCAACTACTCAGGACGTTACCAACCCAGATCCCAACGAGGAACTTCCCACCACCTCAAACGCTGCCCGCATTCAATCTTTGTATGCGGAAAATGATAGCAAGATCATTCTCCCCACAGCGATAGTGTCCATAGAACACCGAGGGGACTGCTTCAGGCTCAGAGCCTTAGTGGATCAAGGGTCACAGCGTAGCTTCATCTCGTCGAAAGCTCAAATCAAGCTAGGCCTCCCATATACCCACTCCCTATTTGAAATATCGGGAATGGGAGGCGGAGTAGTACAAACCTCCAACAAGCTATGCTCACTGACCCTAGTCTCAAATGACCACAAGGTAAAAATAAAGGCCCAGGCAATCGTGCTACCTCGACTCACTAGGCAGCTCCCAACACTCACGCTAAATAACGACCAAATACGTAAATGGTCACACCTCAAGCTAGCAGACCAGAATTCTCAGAATCCCTCCCAAATCGATCTGGTGTTAGGCAGCGATCTCATCCCTCAAATCATGCTAAATGGCATAGAAAAGATCTCGCCCACACTGCTAGCACAAAACACGATATTTGGCTGGATAATAAGTGGCCAAACCCCCGAAAAGGTCGGATCACACTCCTCTCAAGCGTGGGAAGTGACGAATGTCCAGCTGAATGAACAGCTAAGGCAATTCTGGGAAATCGAAGAAATACCCAGAACGCAAGTGGAAACCCCAGAAGATAAAATGTGCGAAGACTTTTATCAAAGCACGACCACTCGCATGGATGACGGTCGATATATGGTTCTGCTCCCCTTTAAACCAACGTTCCCGAACGATATCGACCTAGGTCAATCCCGTACTGCAGCCTTACGACAATTCCATGGCATGGAACGTACTCTCGCAAAAAAGGACGATCTCAAGCAGCAATACGACCAGGTACTCGAGGAATATCTGTCCCTAGGCCACATGGAAGAATGCATTCCCAATGAAATAGAATCCCTGGGTAAATACTGCTCATTCTATCTCCCTCACCATGCAGTCGTAAGGCCAGATAAAAAGACAACAAAAGTCAGAGTTGTGTTCAACGCGTCCAAAAAGTCGGGTTCCGGTCACTCCCTCAACGATGTTTTATGTACCGGACCCTCCAACCCGATCTCCGACTTATGTTGCTGAAATGGCGAACATATAAATACGTGTTTAATGGCGACGTCGAGAAAATGTACCGCCAAATTCTCTTGCACCCCGATGACCGAGACTACCAACGGATAATATTCCGAACCCCCGAACACAGTCCAATAAAGGACTACAAGTTAAAAACGGTCACCTTCGGGGTTAACTGCGCGCCTTTCCTGGCTATTCGCACTCTACACGAGCTGGCGAAAGACATAGCCGATTCCCATCCACGCGCAGCCCCAATACTAAAATCCGAGACGTATGATGACGATATTTTATCTGGCAGTCATGATCTTCAGTCAGCCGAGCAATCCCTAACAGAGACCATAGACGCTCTCAATTCAGCCGGCTTTCCCCTAAAAAAGATCACGGCAAACCATCCCAACATCCTCCAAAAAATATCGAAAACTGATCTGCTGGAAACAAACTTTCTCGAGTTCGAAAAGACTAGCACCGCCAAGACCCTGGGCATCCAGTGGAACGCCCTAACGGATACATTCTCGTATACCGTCGACTCAAATCCGGCATCCACTGCAGCCACGAAGCGGCAAATTCTCTCCTCTATTGCGAAACTTTTCGATCCCGCAGGGTGGCTGACGCCCATAATGATCCAAGCGAAGATGCTCATGCAAGAATTGTGGTTAGATGGGACCGAATGGGACGAGAAGGTTAAACCCATCCGTCTAGCCAAATGGGCGCAGTTCTCTCAAAACCTTCCCTCTATCTCAGCCATCCAGATACCCCGATGGACGAATTTTACGCCCGATCAATACGTTGAGCTCCACGGATTCTGCGACGCCTCAGAAAAGGCTTATTGCGCAACCCTGTACCTAAGAAGTACCGTCGGTACTCAGGTCCACTCTCACCTTATAGTGTCCAAAGGCAAAGTGGCTCCTCTCAAAACTATTAGTCTGCCACGCCTGGAGCTATGCGGAGCGCTCTTATTAGCAAAATTAGTCGCAGTAGTCCAACCCCATCTCGGCCTAAGTCAAAAAAAATTAATCATGTGGTCCGACTCGGAAATCGTGCTAGCCTGGCTGGAAAAGCCACCCCACTCGTGGAAAACTTACGTCTCTAACCGAACAGCGCAGATCATAGACCTCGTTGGAAATGCCCCTTGGCGACATGTGCGAAGCAAAGACAACCCCGCGGATCTTGGAACCAGAGGATGCAGCCCCGACGATCTCTCTAACTCGTCGCTATGGTGGAATGGTCCAGAGTGGCTTTCCCGACCCCCCGAGGACTGGCCAACACCAACGGCCAGAAATATTGTACCCCCGAACTTCGCCGAGTCGAATCACTGCATGCAGCGGAAGAGTCAGAAGACTTCTTGGAACGGTTCTCCTCCTATCCCCGCGCCCTACGCGTAACAGCGTACGTGTTAAAATTTGTAACTCGGCTTAGAAATGCCGTAGGAGGCAGTCGTACCCCTAACGATCCCGCCCTCTCTTACGCCGACGTCATGCGCGCGAAAATCCGTCTGCTGAGCTTGACTCAGTCGAAATTCTTCGCTTCCGAAAGAGCCTCCATCGGAAATTCAAAATCAATCGGAAAGCGAAGCCCCCTACTGGCACTTGACCCCTTCCTGGATATAAACGGGATTCTCCGTGCCAACGGAAGATTAGTAAACGCCGACATGACATACAATGAGTGTCATCCCATCAGTCTCCCCGAAAAAGCGAGATTTACTTCCCTCTATATAAGGTTTCTACACGAGAGCTTCCTCCATGCGGACCTCCGCCTCCTGCAACAAGCTATGAGGCAGGAATTCTATACCCCCCGACTCAAACCTCAGCTAAAAAAATGTATTTTCCAATGTAAAGTCTGCACCATCCATAAGCGACAAACGCAATCCCAAATAATGGCAGCTTTACCCCCCGAACGATGCACTTTCGCGCCCCCCTGCACTACTACTGGCGTAGACTTCGCCGGCCCGTTTCAAATCAAAGCGTCGATGCTCCGGTCTCCAACCCTCGTAAAAGGTTATGTGGCCGTTTTCGTTTGCTTCACTACCAAGGGGATCCACCTGGAATTGTGTTCGGATCTGAATCGGATGGGAATCTGCCGTCAAAAGCTTTAAAACCCATCTTAGAAGGGTCGCCGGAACGCACAGCTTCACCTATGAAGAATTCTCGACTCTATTAATTCGCATCGAGGCCGTTCTCAATTCTCGTCCTATCTCCCCGCTTTCTCAGGATCCAGCGGATCTCACCGCCCTCACACCCGGCCACTTTCTCCGAGGCGCACCCCTTCTCGCCATCCCCGAGCCGAACTATGAACACCTCTCTATGATCAACCGGTGGGACCGGTTGAAAGTTTTACATCACCAATTCAGCAAACGCTGGAAGAATGACTATCTCATGGAGTTACATAAGCGTTATCGATGGCAAACAGCTCAACCTCCCCCTAAAATCGGCAATCTAGTCGTCATTAAGGAATACAACCTACCCCCTACCGAATGGCGCCTAGGACGCGTGGAAGACACCCATATAGGAAGAGACGGCCATATCCGAGTAGTCGACGTACGCACGCAAAATGGTGTGCTCACCAGACCTATCACAAAATTGTGTTTCCTGCCACCAGCGGAATTCGACTCAGAACCCCACGGTTCCTTACCATCTCCCCAACCAACTACAGTCCACTAAGCTTAACTATCGATACCATCTCAGAACAAACTGAATCATACCATGAATCGTCAACGTGCCCCGGTTCCTACACCGCGTCGCTCCTTGGCGTCCCAAGTGACAGTGCCAGCGCCTCCATCACGAATTGACGACGCCGTGTCCGATTATCGACGCTGCCGTCTGTGTATGCGACATCATGCGTTATCGACGTGCCCATTGTTTACGGCCATGCCACCACAACAACGTGCCGTGATTGCCAGGGCGCATAAATATTGCACTAATTGCTTGGCCTTGTCACACCACACACGTGTGTGTACCTCCCGCGAGCGCTGTCACGTATGTGGGCTCCCTCACCACACACTCTTGCACCGCGACACCGTGAGTCGCCAACCCCAGCATGCAGCATCACAGCCGGTGCGCCATCATCGTCAATCGCGCCGCCGCCAACCACCAAAACGCAGCACTCATCAACAACAACCGGCAGCAGCATCGCCCACACCCCGTTCCCGGCGTAACCAGCGCCCACCGACCGTGTCAGACCGCACCATCCGGTGCACCGCTACCGGTTTACGCACCGCCACGTACAAAACCAAAGTGGGCAAACTCCTAATCAAGGAAGCAGTTCGAGCTCTGACCGAGCTGCAACACACTTTAGGCGCTTAGTACGCCTAGGCGGGCCAGGATGTTTACGCGGCGTAGGCTGCCACCCGTCCCCTCTCCTCCTTGTACATACGTATATCTCTAAATTTATTTACAACCCATAGTTTGTATTGTATTCGATCTATTGAATTGTAATTTATATTGAAATATCCCTAGAATCAATGCATGGTATCTACCCTTGAATTCCCTAGTGGGAATCCTAATGGACGTGTGGCAGCCTCCACCGCGAAAATCCACCAAATTTAATTCGCCGCAAACGGAGGATGGCGATATGGCATGATCGCCAATCTGTCAAAAAACCACCACCGTTTTGGCAACATACATAGTTTTTTCTTTATATATCCAAATCTTGAAAAGTTGCTGGTGATTTTTTTTCTCTTTTGAGCTCTACAAAGAAGCTATTCAAATAAATAATACAAAACTTTACAATACTCTATGTCTAAATTCCAACCAATGTGAAATCCATCTTGACTTAGCTGTCCTTTTATAGTCTGTGTTTGCAGTGGATTTTTGAAGTTTATAGCTTTGCGTAAATCTTAATATAAATGTGTGAATTCAACTTAATATTGAAATTAGCCGAATTAAAGATAAATATTTGATTAATGTAAAAAGATCGTATTTTATTGAGTGGATTAGTACTGCATTTCGTGTGCAGAATAAGGCAAAAGGTGGTGAAAAACGTTAAGGTTTCAGGAAAAACCAACTCGTTCAGCAAAGCAGAGTAAAGCGCAGCATAATCCTGCAGCAAATAACTACGATTTCCTGTAAATTTTTGATGTGTTTGAGAATTTTTAACAAACTCCGTGGTAATATTCCTAATTGGAAAGATATACAATTGTTCGCTTTGGCATACTTTCCGACGTATTGTGCGGAAGCAACCTGTGGAGATTGGCCGTTGGACTTCAGTATTGTTTCACACAAAACTCAACGAGAGGTCTAGGAGGAGTCAGTTGCCGCCAACATCGCCCTAATCCTCATCAGCAACATCATCAACACCAACATCACTATTGGCAAAACCACTGGACTGCAGGTGAGTGCTGTATTATCCTTCCCTATAACTAGCTTTCATAATTGTAAGTGTGTTTTTGTCGTTCTTCTGTCCAATTCCCTGCCGTGGCCACCAAATTTTGTTAAAACGGATTCCTGCACGAATATAGTTGATATTTTCTGAATTTTAAGGATGCTAATTTCATTGCACTGGCCTAAAATACTTTATAAAGGTTTATTTATTCTTTCCGCAAGGATTGTTTACGTTTTCGCTTCACCTTCCTCTACGCCGGCAGCTTGCTTTAGCATATAACTGGACCCAACGAACAGACACAAATTATAGTTGTCTATTATAATGGAATCAATAGCCGCGGCATTATTTATGGAGTTGGAAAGCAACGCATACGAAAATTGCCAGGCGAGAATGGAAAGGAAAATATTGCGAGATTTGTGTAATCCATTTGAGATGAGTGGCGAATTGCAAGAAATTGAAATTAAAAGTGGTAAAGTTTAATGACTTATTTTCTTATTTAGGTTGAAAAAAAACTTTCGACTTAACAAGGATGCTTTCAGGTGTGTGTTAGATACTTTTGCGGGGCAAATACGTCCAAGGACTTCGACATCGACATGTTGTTTTTGACCTGGAAACATATAAAAAACAATCATCAGCAAGCCTTCTACGTTTCTTAACAAGTTTTACTTACATTTTTGTTAAAATTTTGTTATAAATTAATAAAAAATAAAAAGAAAATATTTTTCCGCCAACTAATATGCAACTTAGAAAAACGGAACTACGATCGAAATGCAGAATACAAAAAATCGAACGATTCGAAGTTGGATCGAAAGAGATTGGAACATAGAATACCAAAATTGCCAAATCGAAAAAATTCCAATCCAAGTCGAAATGCAGAATCGGGCTGATTATTGAAAGCCTCGGCAATGTCTAAGAAGACTCCTAGAGCATATTCCTTATATTCCAGGGCTTTCTCTACGCTTATTACCACCCTATGCAATGCGGTGTCTACCGATTTGCCTTTGGTGTACGCATGCTGTGTTGTGGAGAGCAGCTTTTCATCCACTTTATGTACACATCTATCAGCCTCTCAAAGGTTTTGAGCAGAAATGATGTTAAGCTAATGGGTCTATAGTCTTTGGGATACACGTGACCGATCTTCCCCGCCTTTGGTAGAAAAGCTACACGAGCAGTTCTCCAAGAGTGCGGTACATGATTCAGTCTTATGCACCCATCGAATATTATTTTAAGCCATTCCACGACCGCCCTACTTGAGACTTGTAGCATGACCGGGAATATACCATCTGGGCCCGGCGATTTAAACTTAGAAAACGTCTTCACTGCCCACTCAATCTTCGTATCGGTCACCAAGCCCGGCAGTACCCGCTCCGTGATCGAAGTGTGAGTGCTGTCTGCTGGCTCTTCTAAACCATCTCCCGATCGAGAAGCACCTCACGGGATTCCTCACTAGTACGTGACCGTTCCCCGTTCTCTTTCTTTATTAGTCCCTGGACTATATTTCCCTTTGCTAGGACTTTCCTCAACCGTGCTGTTTCGCTGGAGCACTCTATATCGCTACAGAAACTTTTCCATTAGATTCTTTTCGCCCTGGAAATTTCACGCATGTAGATCCTCAGCAGATCCCTGTATTCGTCCCGAAACGTTTCGCTTTGCGCGGTCTTTGCTAGCTTAAACATTTCTTTTACCTGTCTTCTTAGAATACACAGCTGATTGCTCCACCATGGCGGCTTTGCTTTTCCTCTGAATCTTCTTAGAGGGCAAGCTTTGTTATACGCAATCATAAGCGTCCTAGTTAGGAATTCAGTTTACTCCTCCAGTTCTTCCACATTGGCAACCTCTTCGGGTTGTCCCAGTTTCGTTTCTACCTATTTCTGGAATTTATTCCAGTTTGTTGACCTAGGGTTTCTAAACGTTCCTCCCTTCTCTACCCTCTGCTGAAGCTGATATACGCATGGTCACAAAAGGATGGTCTATCAATAACCATCCATACATACCTTGATATATCACGTTCGGAGCTCAGTGTAATATCCAAAACATTGCTGGATATTGGACCAACGTATGTAGGGACATTTCCCCTGTTGGATATCTGCAAATTTGTTTGCAGAATGTAACAAAATATAGATTCGCCTCTCTCTTTCGTATCTGATCCTCCCCTCGCATTGTAGTGCGCATTTGCATTCGCGCCTATGACCAACCGCCCTTTGCGGCCTTCGTCCTGTACTAGCCTCTTGCATTCCATCGGTGGAACCTCCGCAGCATGGGCTATGTAGCAGGATGCCAGGATAAGTGCCTGCTTATTCCCTTGCTCAACGGCCACCACTAAGAGGTCCACAGTAGTGTAATTAGGCAGCATATATGAATGTAGCTCTTTTCTTACGATTACTACAGCTCGCACCCGTCCTTCCGTTTGCGCATAGTAATCGCCAAATCCGCTCGCGCTAAGTCCAGAAACCTTTCCTCCCGATGAGAGCCACGGCTCCTGGATCAGCGTCACGTCAAACGAACCCTCCTCAAGGGTTAGGAGGATCTCGCTCGATGCCACTTTACTGTGTTGGAGGTTTATCTGTAGGACTCGCAGTACCATTGGGCTGATGCCAATATTATCCCAAATTTTTTTCGGACAAGTAACGAGGCTATTCACATTCGTACAACTGTATGTTTGAATGTTTAACAAAGCATCCTTGTTCATTGAATAATTTGCCGTTACCCTTCAAATATCACACACAACTACTCGATAGTACATTGTAGTTAGATATTGCAAGTTTCATTGAGAAAGCACCCTACCCACGTGTAGGGTCAATATTTAGAAAGGGTGCAGGATATTTAGAATATGTAATCTAAGATGGGTAAAGGCTGATGCCATTCATATCTTAGATATACCTAAATCTCACATATTCTATTTTAGCATGTTTATAAACTATACAAATGTTTACTAAAAGTTGTAGAAATACTTAGAGGGTCTATTCAAGTACCTACAGATGTATGCAAATATACACAGTAGGGTAGGCCAAAAAAAATTCCTTTTGGTATATGTGATATTGTGGAAATAGTGTTCAACACATCCCAAAAGAGAGCCCGTAAAAATTTTAGCTTTTTATACCCAGCGAATATTTTTACACAAAGGTATTATAAATTTGGTTATATAACGGTGGTACGTAATGAATAATTTTGATTTAGCGATATCCGCCCATCCGTGCGTCCGTTAACAGGATAACTTGAGTAAAAATTGAGATATCTTTACGAAATTTGGTATGTTGGCTTATCTGGAACCATTATAAATTAGTGTTGAAAGTGTGCGAAATCGAGTAATGACCACCTTCACTTCTTCGCTATATGAAATTTCGAAAAATAGAAAAATGTTATAATTACGAACCTTTATGTGTGAGTTGACTTTGTGACGAGAAAACCAAATTTTGTATAATTTGTAAAATAGGTGTAACACTGCCCGCATTTAAATAAATCCAAATCCGTTGAAGTTATCGTGTCGAAATTTGGCATGGAGGTTATCCTTGCCACTATACATAAACTTTATCAAAATCTAATAAAGCCGGCTAGAGATCACGCTCACTTAAAAAAAAAAAAAACAATATTTAAGTTTCGAAAAATTTAAAAAATCATATTAATTTTTACGAAAGACGGACAAAGTGATGCAATTTGATATGTAAGTTGACTTTATGGCAAGAAATAGCAATTTAATAAATTTTTTGTAAAATAAGCGTGGCACCGCATTTTTTTATGAGGGAAATTTGAAAGTTTTTGGTCCATAAATCACAGGCCGATGAATCAGTTTGCAACCACGCTTACTTTAATAAATAACGATATCGTCATTTCAAGAAATTGTAATTCATTACTGCATTTGATACTTGTACTGACTACGTGACGAAAAAAAATGTTGAAAAAGTTTTGGAAAATGGGTGTGGCACTGCACGCAAAAAATTGCAACACTATCAAGCCGTAAATGCAAAGTAGTAGAAAATATCGTTATAAATTTGGCATAGAGGTTGTCCCTTCACTTAAAATACACTATATGTCGTAATGATATGGTGAATCAATGTACGGAAATACAAAAAAAGGACGTGTGGCACTCGGGGATTGCCGCGGTAAAGCTATTGCATATTATCAACTTATGCAATTAAAATATTTATGCAACATTTTGTTTTCTTTGATATTAATTCAAGTTTTGTCTTTGATATTAATTCAAGTTAACCTTTTTAAGCGTGGTGACCGATAAGAAAACAAATTTTTTACTTTTATTGAATAAATGAGAAGTTAATATTTAACTTTCACTTTAACTTTATTTTTATACTCAGTTGAGCAGAGCTCACAGAGTATATTAACTTTGATCGGATAACGGTTGGTTGTACAGGTATAAAGGAATCGAGATAGATATAGACTTCCATATATCAAAATCATCAGTATCGAAAAAAAATTCGATTGAGCCATGTCCGTCCGTCCGTCTGCCCGTTAACACGATAACTTGAGTAAATTTTGAGGTATCTTGATGAAATTTGGTACGTAAGTTCCTGGGCACTCATCTCAGATCGCTATTTAAAATGAACGATATCGGACTATAACCACGCCCACTTTTTCGATATCGAAAATTTCGAAAAATTGAAAAAGTGCAATAATTCATTACCAAATAAGGATTAAGCGATGAAACTTGGTAGGTGAGTTGAACTTATGACGCAGAATAGAAAACTAGTAAAATGTTGGACAATGGGCGTGGCACCGCCCACTTTTAAAAGAAGGTAATTTAGAAGTTTTGCAAGCTGTAAATTGGCAGTCGTTGAAGATATCATGATGAAATTTGGCAGGAACGTTACTCTTATTACTATATGTATGCTTAATAAAAATTAGCAACATCGGAGAACGACCACGCCCACTTTTTAAAAAAAAAATTTCTTAAAGTCAAAGTTTAAAAGAAAAGTTAATATCTTTACAGTATATAAGTAAATTATGTCAACATTCAACTCCAGTAATGATATGGTGCAACAAAAAACAAAAATAAAAGAAAATTTCAAAATGGGAGTGACTCCGCCCTTCTTCATTTAATTTGTTTAGGATACTTTTAATGCCATAAGTCGAACAAAAATTTACCAATCCTTGTGAAATTGGGTAGAGGCTTAGATTCTAGGGCGAAATCCGTTGAAGCCACGCCCAGTTTTTATACACAGTCGACCGTCTGTCCTTCCGCTCGGCCGTTAACACGATAACTTGAGCAAAAATCGATATATCTTTACTAAACTCAGTTCACGTACTTATCTGAACTCACTTTGTATTCGTGTAAAAAATGGCCGAAATCCGACTATGACCACGCCCACTTTTTCGATATCGAAAATTACGAAAAATGAAAAAAATGCCATAATTATATATCAAATAAGAAAAAAGGGATGAAACATGGTAGTTGTATTGGTCTATTGACGCAAAATATAACTTTAGAAAAAAACTTGGTAAAATCGGTGTGACACCTAGCCATATTAAGTAGAAGAAAATGAAAAAGTTTTGCAGGGCGAAATCAAAAGCCCTTGGAATCTTGGAAGGAATACTGTTCGTGGTATTATATATATAAATAAATTAGCGGCACCCGACAGATGATGTTCTGGGTCACCCTGGTCCACATTTTGGTCGATATCTGGAAAACGCCTTCACATATACAACTACCACCACTCCCTTTTAGAACCCTCATTAATACCTTTAATTTAATACCCATATCGTACAAACACATTCTAGAGTCACCCGTGGTCCACGTTTATGGCGATATCTCGAAAGGCGTCCACATATAGAACTAAGGCCCACTCCTTTTAAAATACTCATTAACACCTTTCATTTGATACCCATATCGTACAAATACATTCTAGAGTCACCCCTGGTCCACCTTTATGGCGATATCTCGAAAAGGCGTCCACCTATAGAACTAAGGCCCACGCCCTTTTAAAATAGTCATTAACACCTTTCATTTGATACCTATATCGTACAAAAAAATTCTACAGTCACCCCTGGCCCACCTTTCTGGCGATATCTCGAAAAGGGGTCCACCTATAGAACTAAGGCCCACGCCCTTTTAAAATACTCATTAACCCTTTCATTTGATACCCATATCGTACAAAAAAATTCTACAGTCACCCCTGGTCCACCTTTATGGCGATATCTCGAAAAGGCGTCCACCTATATAACTAAGGCCCATGCCCTTTTAAAATACTCATTAATACCTTTCATTTGATACCTATATCGTACAAAAAAATTCTACAGTCACCCCTGGCCCACCTTTATGGCGATATCTCGAAAAGGCGTCCACCTATATAACTAAGGCCCACTCCCTTTTAAAATACTCATTAACACCTTTCATTTGATATCTATATCGTACCAAAAAATTCTACAGTCACCCCTGGCCCACCTTTATGGCGATATCTCGAAAAGGCGTCCACCTATATAACTAAGGCCCACTCCCTTTTAAAATACTCATTAACACCTTTCATTTGATACCCATATCGTACAAACACATTCTAGAGTCACCCCTGATCCACGTTTATGGCGATATCTCGAAAAGGCGTCCACATATAGAACTAAGGCCCACTCCCTTTTAAAATACTCATTAACACCTTTCATTTGATACCTATATCGTACAAACACATCCTAGAGTCACCCCTGATCCACGTTTATGGCGATATCTCGAAAAGGCGTCCACCTATATAACTAAGGCCCACTCCCTTTTAAAATACTCATTAACACCTTTCATTTGATACCCATATCGTACAAACAAATTCTAGAGTCACCCCTGGTCCACGTTTATGGCGATATCCGGAAAAGGCGTTCACCCATAGAACTAAGGCCCACTCCCTTTTAAAATACTAATTAACACCTTTCGTTTGATACCCATATAGTACAAAAAAATTCTACAGTCACCCCTGGCCCACCTTTATGGCGATATCTCGAAAAGGCGTCCACCTATATAACTAAGGCCCACTCCCTTTTAAAATACTCATTAACGCCTTTCATTTGATACCTATATCGTACCAAAAAATTCTACAGTCACCCCTGGCCCACCTTTATGGCGATATCTCGAAAAGGCGTCCACCTATATAACTAAGGCCCACTCTCTTTTAAAATACTCATTAACACCTTTCATTTGATACCCATATCGTACAAACAAATTCTAGAGTCACCCCTGGTCCACGTTTATGGCGATATCCGGAAAAGGCGTTCACCCATAGAACTAAGGCCCACTCCCTTTTAAAATACTAATTAACACCTTTCGTTTGATACCCATATAGTACAAAAAAATTCTACAGTCACCCCTGGCCCACCTTTATGGCGATATCTCGAAAAGGCGTCCACCTATATAACTAAGGCCCACTCCCTTTTAAAATACTCATTAACACCTTTCATTTGATACCCATATCGTACAAACAAATTCTAGAGTCACCCCTGGTCCACGTTTATGGCGATATCCGGAAAAGGCGTTCACCCATAGAACTAAGGCCCACTCCCTTTTAAAATACTAATTAACACCTTTCGTTTGATACCCATATAGTACAAAAAAATTCTACAGTCACCCCTGGCCCACCTTTATGGCGATATCTCGAAAAGGCGTCCACCTATATAACTAAGGCCCACTCCCTTTTAAAATACTCATTAACACCTTTCATTTGATACCCATATCGTACAAACAAATTCTAGAGTCACCCCTGGTCCACGTTTATGGCGATATCCGGAAAAGGCGTTCACCCATAGAACTAAGGCCCACTCCCTTTTAAAATACTCATTAACACCTTTCATTTGATACCTATATCGTACCAAAAAATTCTACAGTCACCCCTGGCCCACCTTTATGGCGATATCTCGAAAAGGCGTCCACCTATATAACTAAGGCCCACTCCCTTTTAAAATACTCATTAACACCTTTCATTTGATACCCATATCGTACAAACAAATTCTAGAGTCACCCCTGGTCCACGTTTATGGCGATATCCGGAAAAGGCGTTCACCCATAGAACTAAGGCCCACTCCCTTTTAAAATACTAATTAACACCTTTCCTTTGATACCCATATAGTACAAAAAAATTCTACAGTCACCCCTGGCCCACCTTTATGGCGATATCTCGAAAAGGCGTCCACCTATATAACTAAGGCCCACTCCCTTTTAAAATACTCATTAACACCTTTCATTTGATACCCATATCGTACAAGCACATTCTAGAGTCACCCCTGGTCCACCTTTATGGCGATATCCGGAAAAGGCGTTCACCCATAGAACTAGGGCCCACTCCCTTTTAAAATACTAATTAACACCTTTCGTTTGATACCCATATAGTACAAACAAATTCTAGAGTCACCCCGGGTCACCTTTATGGCGATATCTCGAAAAGGCGTCCACATATAGAACTAAGGCCCACTCCCTTTTAAAATACTCATTAACACCTTTCTTTTGATACCCATATTGTACAAACGCATTCTAGAGTCAACCCTTGTCCACCTTTATAACGATATTCAGAAAAGGCGTCCACCTATAGAACTTAGGCCTACGCCCTTTTAAAATACTCATTAATACCTTTCGTTTGATAACCATATCGTACAAACGCATTCTAGAGTCACCCCTGGTCCAATTTTATGGCGATATCTCGAAAAGGCGTCCACCTATAGAACTTAGGCCCTTCCCTTTTAAAATTATCATTAATACATTTAATTTGATACCCATATCGTACAAACAAATTCTAGAGTCAGGCATGGTCCACCTTTATGGCGTTATCCCTAAATGGCGTCCATCTATAGAACTATGGGCCACTCCCTCTTAAAATACTCTTTAATACCTTCCGTTTGATACACATGTCATACAAACACATTCCAGGGTTACCCTAGGTTCTTTTTACTACATGGTGATTTTCCCTTATTTTGTCTCCACAGCTCTCAACTGAGTATTTAATGTTCGGTTACACCCGAACTTAGCCTTCCTTAATTGTTAACTTTAACTTTAATTTTCACTTTAACTTTAACATTCACTTTAACTTTAACTTTATTTTTAACTTTAACTTTAACTTTGACATTCCCTTTAACTTTAACTTTAACGTTAACTTTACCTTTAACTTTAACTTTAACTTTAACTTTGACTTTAACTTTAACTTTAACCTTAACTTTAATTTTAACTTTAACTATATTTTTAACTTTAACTTTCGCTTTAACTTTAACATTCACTTTAACTTTAACTTTAACCTTAACCTTAACTTTAACTTTAACTTTAACTTTAACTTTAACTTTAACTTTCACTTTCACTTTAACTTTAACTTACACTTTAACTTTAACTTTAACTTTAACATCCACTTTAACTTTAACTTTAACTTTATGATCCGGGTGGGCGTGAGCTTAGCACCTTCTATAACAAGCCAACCTAATATAAACGCACGCAAGTCATTTTCTGTCAAAAATGTCTCATGCACATACAACTTGTATGAGAGCAACTTAAATTGAATTTGCTGCGTGAAAACTTAAATCGATTTCCAATTTTTGTTCTGCGTGACATTTAGATTTGACGTTTGCACACATGCTTTACATTGTCGCAACGAATGCTTATTTGGGTTAGGGCAAAAAACGCCGGTTGGTTGCGTGCGCTAAAAAAACGCAGTGCGATTTTATTAGGTTGGCCATGAACATGCCAACCTAATATAAACGCACGCAAGTCATTTTCTGTCAAAAATGTCTTATGCACATACAACTTGCATGAGAGCAACCCAAATTGAATTTGCTGCGTGAAAACCTAACTCGATTTCCAATTTTTGTTCTGCGTGACATTTAGATTTGACGTTTGCACACATGCTTTACATTGTCGCAACGCATGCTTATTTGGGTTAGGGCAAAAAACGCCGGTTGTTGGCGTGCGCTAAAAAATGCAATGCGGTTTTATTAGGTTGGCATGTAAGCGACCATATATGTATACGATAAGCGATAGCACAATGGCTACTTCGTGAAAATCAACGACAACTCTTTTAGTTTGATTTCGATGGTCGTATGGTGAGGAAGTTTCGCACGCGCGCTTAAAACAGAGTACCAAATAGTGCATGTGACACGTGTTCACCGTTCAAGCATTGAAATCAAACTAAATAAATAATTGATTTTGCTTTCGTGCTCGCTACGCGTTCGTGTTTACTAACACATTCTCAATTTGGTAACCTGCCCACCGCTCATTATGATAGAGATCCAATATTATGTATTTGGTCTGTTGCTAACACCGAACCTTTTCGAACCTTTTCGGATCTTTTTTGAGAAATATCCGTTACGGTTTTTTTTGATTTAGTCGCCAAGCCCGCGATAAAATCTATGCAATAGCTTAAAAAAATTTTAAAAATTGACCAATCCTAATTAACTTTGGTATAAACCGAAAAAATCGACCAATTCTAATGAAATTTGTATATAGATTGCTTTCAAACAAAAAGCGTTAAAAATACTTCATATACTTAGTTTTGGAAATTGATGGTAGCACCGCCCACATTAGGGAGAAGAAACTTCAAAAACTTTGAAAGCCGTAAATTAGAAACCGTAAATATAATTTTGCAATTTTGCAAAATTTTGGTGTTATTGGTGTTAAATTTAAATCTGAGAAAAATTCGTTTGCAACCATGCCATTTTTCTTTTGTTGCTTGATTTTTAACTTTCATGAAATTGGCAATAGATTTATATCAATTAATTCCATTGCCGATGTAGACATGATAGTGCAAAGTACGAAAATTAAATAATAAAAAAATGTGTGTTGCCCTGGTCCACTCCTTTTAATTAAGTCCCTCACAAAAATTTTTTTGTTGTTATATCGGCCTACTGATTTGTAAGATCGCGGGTTCGAATGGAGCTCAGGGCCTAATAATAACAGATGGTAAATATCTATCATTTTATCTACCCCATCATGCTGTCATAAAACACGACAGCAAAACCACAAAAGTGCAAGTCGTTTTCAACGCATCAACATTCTGGCAACTCGTTGAACGACGTGCTTCATACAGGCCCAATACTACAAAATGACTTAATGCTCGTCATACTTAAATGGCGACTTTATAAGTTTGTTTTTAACGGCGATATTGAGAAAATGTATCGCCAAATACTCATCCATGAAGAAGATACAGATTTTCATCGAATTGTTTTTCGAAAACACCCAACTCTGCCGATAGAAGATTTTCGACTAAAAACAGTTACCTTTGGTATAAAGTGCGCGCCATATTTGGCAATTCGAACCCTACACCAACTCGCCACGACTGTCACGGCGAATATCCGCTCGCTAAAAATATTTTATTGAATGAAACATATGTTGACGATATTTTGTCAGGCGGTCATAATATACAGTCCACTTTGAACTCCATGACCCAAATTACCGAAGCTTTAAAATCGGCAGGGTTCCCTTTGAGAAAGATGTCGGCAAATCACCCTGAAGCTTTAAAACCCCTTTCCGACCCTGATTTGCTAGACGTCGACTTTCTTAAATTCCATGACTCGAGTTCCACAAAAACCCTTGGAATTCAGTGGAACGCGCTAGCCGACACCTTCACCTATACGTATGATCTTCCATCAGCAGAAAACACGACTACGAAAAGGCAGATTTTATCAACAGTTGCTAAACTGTTTGACCCCGCAGGATGGCTGTCGCCAATAATGATTCTTGCGAAAATGTTGCTGCAACAACTCTGTATGGAAGAAACGGATTGGGATGTAGACGTGAAGCCGGGGCTCTCCAAAAATGGACTTCCATTTATGAAAATTTACTCCACATCAGAGAAATTAAAATCCCTAGGTGGGTACAGTATTCCCCCGATAAACTCATCCAGCTGCATGGATTTTCAGATGCTTCGGAAAAAGCATTTTGTGCCTGTGTATATTTACGGGTACAAACCCATGAAAATAGTTTCTCATCCCATTTGCTATCTGCTAAAAGCAAACTAGCACCCCTTAAAACCGTGAGTCTTCCACGGTTGGAACTCTGTGGAGCAGTCTTACTCTCCAAATTAGTGAAACAGCTGCGAAGTGAGCTGAATCTACCCCAACATGAACTCATCCTCTGGTGCGATTCTGCCATCGTACTGGCATGGTTAGAAAAACCACCCCATACCTGGAAAACGCACGTCGCCAACAGGACATCGGAAGTCATTAAAAACGTTGACAACGCCAGTTGGAGACAAGTTTCTAGCAGCGATAAACCAGCGGATTTGGGCACTCGCGGCTGCAAGCCTCAGGACTTCGTCGAATGTCCATTATGATGGGAAGGGCCTAATTGGCTTATCAATCCATCAACTTCGTGGCCAAAGGATATATCTCACCACCCAACTCCACCGAACAATGACATGTGAAAATGTTCCACACCCGGCCGTTTTTCGTCATTTTCTCGAGCACTAAGAGTCGTGGCCTATATGTTGCGGTTTATCCAGAAAGCAAGGAAAGTAAAAGTCCCAGCCACGCTCAACCTCACCCACGCCGAAGTGAATGATGCCAAAATCAAAATCATCTTTCAAACTCAACGGATTCATTACGGAGACACGATAGAGCTGCTTCAAGCGTCAGGACCCTTACCCAAAAAGAACACCCTTCTGACATTAAACCCCATGTTAGATGACTCAGAAGTCATGTGAGTTTCCGAAAGATTAGCCTATGCCACATGTAGCTTTAATGAGCGGCACCCAATTTTCACACCCGAAAACTCTCGATTTTGTCCTCTTCTGTTGGACTTCATTCGAACCTGCTGCACGCCGACAAACAGCTGACGATCCGAATGGTACAGTAACAGTGCTACATTCCCAGTTTGAAGCAAAAGGTCAAAAAGCTCATTGTTCTCCTTTTAAATGAATACACAGATCACATATAGTTATTAGTTATTTTCTTTATTAGCGCAAATCATGTTTAACACAACCATCTCGCTACGCAGTTCACTCAATACTGCCATTACTCGCCCGAACATCCTCCGGCCTTGAGACTCGATACCACTCGAGGCTCAATAGGTTCTACAGGTAATACACATAACTTCTGAATTGGACGATTAATGTGACCATTTCCAGTCCAAAGTGTTACATTGCGAACTAACCCATCCCTGGTAGTATTACCGGATTTCGTTGAGCGTCAGGCAGTTCTGCCTCTTGTAAGCGGCCGCTCATGCGTAGTATTCCATCTTGCACAAATGGGGTTAACATTCCAAGAGGGTGTGATAATTTAGAATACTCCACAATTTGCTCTTTCTGAGCGCAGCGCTCCAGTGTTTCGATATCGCTACCATAAAATTCATATTGCTCTCGCCGAATCCAGAGTGTCAATGCGTGTTCCAGTTCTTTAACCGTCAGGTGAAGTTTCTCTCTCTCTGTCAATGTTGACTGGCAGTTTTTAGTGAATCTAAATACCCAAGCTGTAACTCTCATTAAGCGGTTCATAGACGAGTAGCGATCCAACAATGAAGAGTTTTCAATACACATAATGTTTATCGTGGCCAACAATTTATTTGTCGTTTCTCTGCGTCTTCTTGTTTGGCGGCATTCCATTCTTACCTCCGTCTGAACCTTTTCCGGCATCGCTTCTGGTGCTTTCGGCCAGCTGACATTCGGTAACTGAAGGCTTAGTCCAAGAGGTAGTGTTGATGTTCGGTAGCGATTGCACTGCGAAAGCGAACTCATCCCCTGAAGGACTCCACCTGAGACCAAGTACTGATGCTTCCATTTGGGCATTCAACCACGCCTCACCTTCAGATGATTGTTTATCTATGAAACAGTTAATACGGTTCGAGTTCGATAGCCACTTTGTTAGTTGAAACCCCCCTGCTGCTAGAAGCTCCTGCATTTGATGGCATAATAATAACAAATCTTCTTCGGTATCCTCCCCTACCAAACAATCATCCATATAAAAGTTATCTAGCACGGCTCGCGAGCCCCTCGGCCATCTTGCTGAATTGTCCCTTGCACATTGCTGCATTGCGCGGACAGCACAAAAGGGTGCTGAGGCCATCCCGAATGTAACTCGAGTAAGCCAATATTCTACTAGTTCGCCTGCATCATCTCTCCAAAATATCCGTTGCAGATCCCAATGCTGCTCTGCTATCTTAACCTGAGGAAACATTTGCTTGATATCCGCTGAGACTGCATACGCATACAAACGGAAACCCCAAAGAAGATCAATCAAATCTTGTTGCAACTTGGGGCCGATCATTTGCACATCATTTAACGAAACTCCAGTATCCGTCGAGCAAGATGCGTCGAAGACCACCCGAAACTTTTTTTGTTATCGCATGATGAGGAATGTAATAGGCCTTGTCTCCTGGCGGTCTGTTGGCTGGTCGCAGCCAGCCCTTTTCTAAATACTCATTTATGAACGACTGGTATTTCAACTTAAGCTCCTCCGCTCGTCTGAAACGTTGTTCTAATCTGAAAAATCGTTGCATCGCTATTGCTCGATTGGAACCGAGACGCTTCCACTGAGGTCTTAAGGGAATATGTAGGATGTAACGTCCCATGTGTGAGTCAAAAGTATGTGTTTTTATGAAATGCTCCTCACACGCTCGTTGCTCCTCTGTCCAGGTTGACTCGTCGCCTGACATGCTTTCTGGTTCGAAGAATCCTCGTAACAATTTATCAAGATGAGAGTCTTGTTCTTCTTGAGCTATATTATCTTTTAAATGAGTTGCAACCACGCTTGTGTTTGTTGGAATCTCCCCAAACAGCAACCAACCTAAACGAGTCTCCTGTGCTACGAAGCCCGACGATAGTCGTCTTAGGTTATCCTGCATAACTTGTGCCCATACCCCAACCCCTAAAAGCAATTGAACCTGTGCCGGTTGATTAAAAGTTAGGTCTGCTAAATATGTCGCTATATCTCTGGGTAGGGCATGCTCTTCAAAACGTTTTTGAGGCTGTAGCATTTCTCCCAATACTGACGGTACAACTAGACAGGTAACTTGCAACCGGAGGTCGTCATGGTAAAAGGATGCTGCTAAATATGTCGCTATATCTCCGGGTAGGGCATGCTCTTCAAAACGTTTTTGAGGCTGTAGCATTTCTCCCAATACTGGCGGTACAACTAGACAGGTAACTTGCAACCGGAGGTCGTCATGGTCGTCATCAAACCCCCACTTACCGATTTATCGCAGATATAAGACCCTGCCTCAACAGCAGTAGACACACCTGTTTTGATACGGCGCGTAGTAATGTTATGCCGACTTACCACGTCCTTACTTATAAGGTTTACTTGAGCTCCCGTATCGCATAAAGCGCGCAACTTAACTATTGTTCCGCTATTGGTTATAAAACGCACCTGAGCCGTTGCTAGCAAATTGTCGTTTAAATGGATGGCTTCTCCCTGAGTACTTGTCGGTCCAACCTGGTTGCTCTGTTTTGACGAAAACCCGCTGCTGAAAACCCCGAGGCTGGTTTCGCTGTTATCCGTTAATTGCTATTGCTCATCCCTAGTTCCTTCATCTATCACTGCTGCTAGAGTCGATGCGCGTGGTGCTCCCTTTTCGAGATTTGATTTAGCTTCGGGCATATAATGCTATTGTGAGGCAACCTTGCGCATCGTGGACAACGTCTGGCCAAGCAATTGCGAGCAGTATGACTCCTTCGCAAGCAGTTTTGGCAGAGTCCTAGTTCAAAAATTCGTTTACCCCTTTCCTCCCGGTTCATTCGTTGAACTGCAGGACACCGATGAAATGCGTGATCTCCTGAGCAATTGAAACAAGGATTGTAGTTCGGTGTCAGCGAAACATTTGGCTTTATACGCTGAGTGATTGGCTGATTGGTTGTACGTTTATCGATATGGTTCGACGAAGGTAGCATTGCATGACTCAGGAGCCCACTGCTCCGACGCTCGAGCCAATTGTAGAAATCATTGCGTAAATTTGGGATACGGTCTGTTGGTCGTACCATTTCCCACTGACTACGAGATGTATTGTCTAACCGAGATTCTAAAAAATTTTAAATTAACAAGTCGCATTGCTCTTCTGCTCCTAACTGTCTGGAAATCATACGCAAACTGTTTCGCGTAGTATCAAGCATATCCCTAATTAATGAATGAGTGACACAGCTTTGCAGCCGTCGAAGTCGTTGTAGATTTGTAAGATGCAGATTTTGAATTACTTCCGCGGCAAATACGTCCCTAAACTGAATCCATTCTTTATGAGCGCCGCGAAATGTCGGAAGTCGATCTGCTAACGGCAATTCTGCAAACTGCAACTGTAGTGTGCGATTATTAGTATGGCTACACGCCACTGTAGATGACGTCGGCTCAAGTGCCTTAATCTTTTGGCATAGTTCAGCACGAACCCCCACTTAAATATCCTCAACTTTTTGTTGCATTGCAATGTCATCCGCTATTTGAGTTTCGTTTCGAGAACTCTGTTGCAGGTCTCGGGACCTAGTTTCAAATTTCCCCCATGCCGTCGTCAGAATATCGAGACGAGCCTTCATCACCTCAATATTTGAAATGCCTGATGTCGTAGAGGTTAACCAGTCTGACTGGCGCTGAATTTGGGACACCGTAAAATCTATATCTCCTCGAATACTTAAGGCGATTTAATTCGCGCTACCTACAGTGATGCTTTCTGCAGATCCTTCCACTCTTGTTGCCTGTAACTCGTTCGGCGAGGCTGTCATTCGTTCGGTTCCTGAAAATATTAAGAAATTTTATAGCTTTCAAATAATTATATAAGAATATATTCTCCATCCAGAATAATTCCAAAATAGTCAGTAAATGGCCCCTTATAAATGTTTGATTAAACCATAACATGAGCAGACAACATTCGCTAAGTAAACTTAAGATCGTGTCAATATCCCGCATGAAAAATTTTGGAAGCCCGTTTCAATCTCAGCAGTTGACCTAACTATATTTCGCAGCGTTTTTACATCTCCATTTGTATAAACATTTGTATATTTCGCCCAACCGGTTCGCAGAGAAACCCTAAATTTATCGGCCAGCTGGCGCTTTCAGTTTAAACAAATATATATGTATAATTCCAAATATATTCAGTTATTACGCCTAAACGGGTCACGTAAACGCAATCCACCTAATCACATACCCTTCTCCATCAGGCCTCAAGTCGCTGTTTAGGTAAATTTAATTAATGGGTCGCAATAGTACTAGAAGTCGCGAACCTGTCTTATTTCAGAACATATATACGGTACGTGCGGACTTAAGAGCAATATGTTTACACACATATATGTGTATTTCTAAGCGAACATTCATACGCCGAATAAATTTCCCAAAAATTGAATAATGCAACACAACACAAGTGCCCAAAATTCGCAACTACTTTTCCAATTGCGCTATGCATTCAATTGCATTGGTTTCCTGAATATAAGCACGCACCGTTTGTGGATAAGTTTTCTACAGAACGCTTCTTTCTTCCTTCCCCTGAGTGTAAAGTCGCAGCCCTTTTCCGTGCCTTCGATGCTGGCATTTTATTCTCCACTTTTTTCGACTTCGGCATTTTTCCTGCCTATCCTAAAATAGAAGTATACATATTTAAATGTAAAATGTATATATAATTTATCTGAGCAGACCCAATCAAAAATATCAATGTTAAAATGATAAATTCCGCAGTTGAATGCAATTATCTTTATGAAATAAAAATCTGTAAATTTATTTTCACAGAATGCGCAGATTTATGTCTTGAACCTGCACTCGTTGATATAGAATGAAAATTATGTATCCAATATCACTCGAACTGTGTGCAAACGTATAGACATTGAAATGCGTGTACTCGTACATATGTATGTACCAGTATGTTAGAAACTTTTTATGGTCGCTCGCTTTCAGAGTTGTTTTAAGGCCAACTCTAAAAGAAACAAAGAATATTCTACTCAGTGATAAAACGGAATATAATCGCACCGTCGCCGCTTAATTTTGTTTCACTCTTCTTTCCCCTCGAATGCTCTTTCTTGCACACTCGAAATACTACGCACCCAAATTACGCCGAAATAAAAGGCGAATTCAGTGCTGAACGCAGTCAAAGAACTCGCAAAATATAAGAGGCAAACAAAAACAACATGCTTTGCCTCTATGCCGAAGTTTAGTCGCCGCAAAGATGAGCGCGCTACTTCAATGAATATGCCGATATGTATTTGTATGTATACGTACTTCGCTCAAAATATCAACACAAGTCGCAACTTCGCCGAAATAAATGTGCCGGCGTTGAATTTTTATGATTCGCCGGATTGATGACTGCGCAGCTTAAACGAATGAACTGGTAATTAATGTCAAGCAAACACAAACGCAATTACGCCGAAGAAAAGGAAGCAATGCTGAGTTGCTTATGTATCGCCGAAGTGCGCTAATCAACTGAATAAACTGATGGCGTGAGTATGTTTGGATGTGTACGTTGCGTTAAATTTCACCACAAGTCGCAACCACGCCGAAGTAAATGCAGCGGCGCTGTTTTTCTTATAAATCGCCGGAGTTATGCGTGCGCAGCGTAGCAAAATGAACTGGCAGTTGAAAAATATGTATGTATACATATGATTCTCGCCAACTGAACACAAACACGATAACGCCGAAGAAAGGGATTGAGTTGCTTATATGTACATATATCGCCGAAGTGATGAATGTGCTGCTCAAATGAATAAAATGAGTTTATTTATAACAACAACACGCCGTAGAACTCGCTGAATTTATTCCATCACTTGTGCCTCTTCTATTTTTACTCAAATCCAATCCGTGGTTCGCCGAAACAAAAGCAAAAGGGCAAACTTACGCAACCGAATAAAGCTACAAATTTAAGGTGCACATCTCGATCCACAAGACGCATTTACGATTTTATCGCTATTTTACGCTTTCTCATTAAGTGTAATCAATTCCAAATTATATCATAATTTTTCTAATTTGCAGTGCACTGTAAAAACCACTTCACCCTTCGGCTCGTAGGACCAAATTATGTTCTCCTTTTAAATGAATACACAGATCACATATAGTTTTATTATTTTCTTTATTAGCGCAAATCATGTTTAACACAACCATCTCGCTACGCAGTTCACTCAATACTGCCATTACTCGCCCGAACACTCATCTTCCACTGCAAAACCTGCACCATCTACAAACAGCAGATGAAAACGCAGATAATGCCATAAAGTCAACTTACATATCAAATTGCATCACTTTGTCCATCTTTCGTAAAAATTAATATGATTTTTTTAATTTTAAGAAACTTAAATATCATTTTTTTTTTAAGTGAGCGTAATCTCTAGCCGGCTTCATTTGATTTTCATAAAGTTTATGTATGGTGGCAAGGATAACCTCCATGCCAAATTTCGACACGATAACCTAACGGATTTTGATTTATTTACAATTTACAATTTTACAAATTATTCAAAATTTCTTTTTCTCGTCACAAAGTCAACTCACACATAAAGGTTCGTAATTATAACATTTTTCCATTTTTCGAAATTCCATATAGCGGAAAATGAAGGTGGTTATTACTCGATTTCCCCCACTTTCAACACTAATTTATAATGGTTCCAGATAAGCCAACATACCAAATTTCGTAAAAATATCTCAATTTTTACTCAAGTTATCCTGTCAAAATATTCCTTACCCTTCCATACAACAGAAGTCCAATTTGCTGGACCATTTTGGGTAAAAACGTCTCCTCTTCGCCGAGCTTCGTATGTGAAAGATTAGTTTGTGTGTTCGTCTGTTTTTCCGCAAAGGCTGTTCATTTAGAAGTGTGCTGTGATCTCACCACGAACGTCTTCAATGCAGCTTTTGCCCGATTCTCTGGCCGCCGTGGCCTACCCCATCAGATATTTTCTGACAACGGAAAGACGTTCGTCGGCGCACAACGCGTAGTACAAAAGGAATTCTCCACATTTCTAAAGCAAGTCGCTACAGACGTCGCAGAAAAATATGCAACTCACGGATTCTCATGGAGATTCATCCCACCATACGCTCCACACATGCCTGGTCTATGAGAAGCGGCCGTGAAAAGTTTCAAGATACACTTTACGAAGGTAGCAGGAAACCAGGATTTCTCCTTCGAAGAGCTCACTACCCTCTAAGTGCGCATAGAGGCGGTCCTCAACTACCGACCGCTCTCCCCTATGTCCGAAGATACAATGGATCCCCTAGTCCTAACCCTAGGGCATTTCCTACATGGCGCGCCACTATTGTCATTAGCGGAGCCAACTGCAGAGCATATCACCTTAGTGAATAAATGGCAGAAACTGAAAGTGCTTCACCATCAGTTCAGCACACGATTGAAGAACGAGTACCTAAACGAGCTACACAAGCGGTACAAATGGAAATGCCCTAAACGCAATATTCAAGTTGGAGATTTAGTCGTGGTAAAGGATGATTTACTACCCCGAACAAATGGCGCTTGGGGCGGGTAATCACTTTACACCCTGGAGCGGATAACCATGTTCGCGTTGTGGAACTCAAAACCCAAAACGGACTAATAACCCGGAATATTGCCAAACTGTGCGTGCTACCAACTGCCTAGCAGTGCTACCCCTACCTCTGGTACCCTCGGATTTCAGGTCCCATATATAAGCTACCCTCACCTATGCCTGAAAAATACGAATGTTTTTTCTTTTCTTGCCTTTACAGGACCCGCAGATCTACGAAAATTTAAAAATGCCGCCTATGCGGACAGCGGCAAGTGCTAAGGCAGTGCCGGACGTTCCTCGCAATGAAGCCTGAGGAGCGCTACGAGTGCGCGAGGAACCACCGGTACTGCATAAACTGCCAGCCAATGTCGCACAGCACCGGGGCATGTGACTCCCCGTCCAGCTGTCGGAAATGTTCCCTCGGCAACCACACGCTCTTACACAGGGCTCGACGCAACAACAACGCCGGACGCCACGACCGCAACGCTCAACGGGACAGGGCAAACCCACGAGCACGTGCGCAGACCCGCCAGAGGGCAATCCATAGACGGTCGGCTCGACAGCGCGATGAAAACCTGAGAAAACTGAGTAGGCACGGGCGGCCCTAGATAGGATCGATGCCGTCAACGCATCGGGCGGTAGGGGGGGGGCACGTTGAAGACATTATCCAATTTTCGGACTAAGTCTGCCCCCTCCGTGTGGCAACACCCGGCCAGTGCGGCCAAGCGCAAGCAGCACAGCACAGCTGTGCCTGTAACCACTACCGCGCTCACTACTCTCTTTAGTTTACATCACACTGCCCACTCAAACGCTTCGATCGTGCCCGTCAACGATACGTTTTGTTTATCGACCGCCCGCCGTCGCGCAGTCCTTTAATTCCTTTAATTTAAATAAATTCAATTTGTAACTTTGTTTATCTTTTAAAGTTTCAATTGTAAGTTACCGACATAAATAAATACATATACATACAAATCCATAAGTGCCTAGTGCTAAAACTTATACAATTATTTTACCATTATTTTTTCTTAAATCAAAAAAAAAAAAAAAAAAAAATTTAATTAGAATAGAAGAAAGAAAAAATTTACACAACTGCCAAAGCTCGTTGTATCATAGATTTCGGGAACTTCTAAATTCCTTCATCGTCAATGTTTAGGCGCCGCTGCTATAACCATTCCATAACACACGCTGGAAATATAATGTTCGGTTCCGCCCCAACTAAGGCTTCCTTACTTGTTATTTCAATAATTAAATTTTGTTTTATAGCGAGTTTTGTTTTCTGGAAAATAGTATCAAAGCTCTAATCCTTAGTACTCAAATCACTAGCTATGCATATTCTTATAGGAAATTTTACGATCTACATAAAATATATTTTGCTTCGCTAACTCTTTTATTAGTTAGTTCGAGGTTAAAATTCAACCTCAAAATATTTTTTGGACCACCATAATACACAACACACAAACACACATATGTATTATATGAAATGTCATTCAGCTGGAGTTTATTCTGCCATTGGCGGAAATCACTGCTTGTGGCTGGCATTTTAATGATGTTCAAAATCCTAACCACAAATGCCTCGGGTTGTGGACTTTCATCGTTGACCTATTCTCCATTTATATATATAATGTGGTACCTTTACACAGTAGAATGTATGTATGCAGGCATGTTTTAAATTAAGTGACAGGATAAGAAGGAATTTCGTGATTTGCATTGATTAAAAATAAGAAAATGTGTAAGTTTGTCTCAAATAAGAGGGACGTCTTGTGACGTAAGGGCGTATAAGGACAAACTGGATTTATTTCATATTCGTGCATTGTGCTTACTTCACACATGGTAGACAGTAGCCTATAGTGATAAATTTGGAATGGCGTGAAAACTTCCAACAAGTTATCTGCATCGAAGGGTCATCTATTGAACAAGATAACTTGAGCAAAATTTCAAATAATATAAGCAAATTTAGAAAGGAGGTTTGTTTGCATTTAAAAAGGTAATTTGGTATTAAAAACTGTCGAAATTGGACGGTGAATGCAATCGATCGATAATTAAGAAAAAAACTTGAAAACCAATTATTTGTTCTACTCATACAAGATATAATGAGCAAAATTGCGTGATTGGGTACACGAAAAATCAGTTTGCCTTAACCAAGTTTGTTTTGGTGGAATTTTTGAAATCGTATGGGTCTATTTTTGTTTGATTTTCCAGAAATTTAGAAGAAGAAAGAAATAGGTTCCCAATAAGTAAACGTCAGTATAATTTCTGCTTACTTCAAACTTAAATAAAAAAAATTTCAAATAAATACTTGGCGCGTTTTACTTTTGTAGAGATTTAGTAAAGAAATTAGGTATAGATTGATGTTCCATTATTCGTACATTCAAATTATTCGAAATACGATAAGTTAAAAACGAGTAATAATACAACGCTGTTTATTCAAATAATTGCTGCTGAACGCTCATTCAAATGTTGAAATATTCATCGGTAAACATGACTAAAATTTGATAATTTTTATTTTAAACATGTTTTATGCAAAATTATTTAAAACATCTATATGTGCTTGGGTTCACAGTGAATGCGTAATACAGCTCGAATTTATTAATATAAAAACCCCTCTCAAACCTGACTAGGCACAATGACAAAACATCCATTGCTTTTGGCAATAAAGTGCTATTGAGTGCGAAGAGACGCGCACATAATCATAATCACAGCGCGTCTCCTATTACCATCACCAGCACAGGGGTTAAACCCACCAAACTTGCTTAACTATTTAAAGCAGGACGCCCGGAAAGGATTGCCATGTCGATGTTTAAACACCTTGGTTTAAACATCTGAAGCTCGTCTTTATCCTGTTACTCTTCACTATAGGCATCCCTAAAAAATGGAAAATGGCCACTACTAAGGCTTAGGAAAGTAGCTAACGTGGGATACTCTTATCGCCCAATATCCTTCCTATCACTAGTAGCCAAGACATTTGAAGCCGCCAGGCTTCTTTTTTAACGCAAACCTGCGACTCGCCAATCATCAGCATGGCTTCCGAAAAATAAATAGCACCACCACCAAGCCAACTGCCATCAGCATAGGGACAAATTGACGGCTTAGTAAAAAATCCCACCATATAATAGTACTCGTAGGTCCAGGCTTATCAAAAGCCTTTGATACAGTCAATCAAAGCACGCTACTGTAAGACTTGGAAGGGTCCACCCTACCTGCCAGTCTAAAAAGGAAGACTGTAAATAAGCTGCCCCGGTCGGCAGGCAACGACGCAGTTCAAGGATGTAGAATATTTGAACAAGGAGAGCCACAGGGTGGTGTTCTACCCCACTTTCGTTTTACATATCGAAGCTCCCTTACCCACCAGAAGGAATAACCATTGTGTCCTACGCCGATGACTTCACAGTAATGGCAACAAGTCCAGGCCCATGCATTGATGGGCTATGCTATCAAACCAACGACTACCTCCCTAGTCTTTAACGTTTCTTCACCTTTTTGATTTTTGACCATTTTTTTACTTTCCTACATGATATTTCTTGTTTTCTAGTTTTTCTCACCTGAATCCAAAAATTTACATAAAATGTATTTCAATATCAAGTAAGTGATCAAATTAACTCAACGGAGGAGACCTATGTGGGTCATACGTGGCGTATACGTAATAAATGAAAATCGAATGTTCGATTTTAATAAGTTATTCGAAAAAAGGTCGGGTCGTTCCAATTTGCGCCGTGCTCCTTTTAAATTTTTCCTCCAAGTTGGCGGGAGGGACCTACATGTTTTATGGCGACTACGAACGGCAGCTGCAGGTTTATATAAGCCCAAATATTAATTTTTATTTGACGATATTGGTGAGTGGGGAGGGCGTAAGAGGAATAACTTCCACGTTTCGCTATTAATATAGAATCAACGTAATGCAAAACTAGCAAGTTCTTTTGGTTTTACTCAATACTGATTCGGCTGTCACACAACACAATATCCGGTTAGCTTCAGTAATGTTGATTGGGAAAGCAAAAGCACAACGAAAATTTTAAATATAAAAGTTATTCGAAGCAAAAAAAAATTAGTAATAAGTTATATGGACAATAAACTGATGGCGCCATATGGATGTTGTTTACTGGCAAAGCAACATACATCCATCCAAAATTCTATAATTGTCTACATTAACGTATGTACATATCTATATATGGCGAAGTCCACGATGATGTCGACGCTTTAGGTATACTTTAAAAATTGGTAAAGTAAATCAAAAATATGTCCCCCAATTTTAATTCTTATTCCGAAAGTTACCGGTAATTTGTTACCGGAGTATTATGTAACCGAAAATCGTTACCACTTCATGTAACCCCAATTCTGGCCTGCAGAGTTATGCTATCAAAAAACAAAAATGGGCGCAATTGAGAATAAAATGAAAATATGAACTTTAAAAAGTATTTATATTTTTTAGAAATTCGTGTGCATCGGATACACCTTGGAGAGTGTTATCGATGTTGATGGTCCTTTGCCAGATGTAGATCCGGTACGTTCCGGTTCAAAGCCCGAAAATCTCGGGAACAATTTTTATGATCATATGCGACTTTCTAGGCCATACCGCCCTCCTACCCCCTAGATCCATGAGGAGTTCGGGGTCGCCATAGCCTCGACTGATAATGAAAAAGAATTTGCCACGGATAGGTGAGCTTGAAAATTGGGTTTGGAGAAGCTATATATTGTGCTGGCAACCTGAATGGGTTGCGCTACAAAACGCCTTTGAATATATTGTGTATTTTGGTCGCCATTTACGACAGGCATACATCCGCGGGTATATTCTAACCCCCCTAACCTGTTAGAGGATTTAAGGTCCATATTTTTAGATAGTGGAGAAGGGATGAACCATCTATGTATGCCTTGGAGTAGCGTGCCGTGGTTAGCTGTGTTAAAATCAGTGCAAGCTATGCATTCTTCGGAAGCCACAGCAGCTGGGTTTATACCGGAGTGACAAAAATGAATGCCATAAAGCACTTATTGTAGAAATCGGAGCCTTAGTGGAAATTAAAAATCCCACTATGTGGCGAAAATGGATAGGCGTAAATAGTTCCTAGGGACCCTAAATGTTCGATATTCATTGCAAAATGGAATTTTTTTTTTCATGAATCCAAATAGCTTTCTGCTGTAACTTCCGTTAAGATAGGTCTTCCATACTGTACCCATTTGGAAGAGCAGTTAGCTTCGTAATTTCCGTACTTAGATTTGAGGTTGAAGAATTCACAAAAGTTTTTCGGAGCAGGTTCTCACGTTTTTTTTCATAGGAAACGTTTCTGCCCGACTCGAGTTTGTTTATTAAGATGTACATTAAGCAGATGTCGCCAAAATATTTTACTTTTTTTCGAAAACCTTTCGCTTTGCTTTTTTTGTGGATATTATCATTCCAAGTTTGGTGGATTTACTCATACTGGAACTCATTTTCATATATGTATACATATCTATGTATCCTGTTAAGCAATTCCTTGGGTAAAAAAAATGGACATCATAACACCACAGGCGACATGAAATTCATTTACAGTGTAACGAATTTACTACAATTCCAATTATTTGCAATTTTCTGTCAAAGTTCGAATCGCTAAACTGTTGCATAACTAACTCCAATATTGAATAATGGAAAAATAGACTTTATAAAAAGTACTTCACAATAACACTTATACTTTGCAACGAATAGCTTGCTTAATAAACAAACTGACTGATAGCTCAAGTTCGCATCTTCTAGGCACTTCCATTTCCAGAATCTACTAGTTGCCATCAGCTCTCAAATTTCTCAGCTGTAACTACAACTGCACAATTTTGTAGCTTCTCTCATTGCATACTTTCAGGAGTATCTCAGATATATGCATGTGGTTGTGCCTTGCTTCTCAGCTGCATGTACCTACATATGTGTAGACATAATGATTGATTCGTTTATGTAAATACAAGTGACTGTGCTTTATTGTTGTTGTGACTTCATTTACTTAGCATCAGACTAGGGATGTGAGTATCACTTAGTGTCACTCATATTCGTCACAATAGTATACGTTTAAACATGTAAATTTAAGGTGATTGTCACATTAAGACTGAGCCCAGTAAGGTCTTAATTAAGGTATACTGGAATCAGCGACTCGGATATGTTTCTTAAGGGCTGGCGAATGTGGCATTCGGAAATCTCAGTACACGGCTTGACGCACCGTCGAAATGACTTTTCGGTTAATGTCCCATTCGTCTCCGTCCCGTTAAAACCTTGGCAGGCCTTGGGGTACGTTCAAAGTCCGTCATCATTAAGTTGGTGGTGCAGGTTCGGTTGAGATCCTCCCGATTAATACTGATCTGGCTCTGAACGCAGTCTTCATGAGGGACTGCGTCAACCTTCACGAGGCCTCCCTGCCTTCGCATAGACATCCACGGGATCTATATAGGTAACTGCACACTCGGACCAAGATAACGGCCTCAAGTGGGGACCCAATTAAATAAATGATGAGCAACAACAATACTAAAATAAAAAACCAAACACAGGAGAATGAAATGGCGTTCAATCCATTTGTAGGAAGGAAGCTAGCTCGCTCTCCAGAAGGGCGTGGCCCATCGGCTGGGGGCCTTAACATTTCGTCGCAAGTGGTAACGAAACCCAAAGGAGCGGAGGCCGAAAGCAAGCAAGGAGCGTTGTTGCCGCGTGCTACACCGAAGCTTTGCAAAAAGAACTCCGACAGCAAGGCTCAAACGGGCACACCATTATTAAGTGAGCTAATTAAGCAGGCGTCAGCTGCGTTAAATCAGCAAAACCCCCCTGGAGAAAACAAGATGGCCAAGCTAGGCAAGGCGATTGAGGACTTGATGCAGTTCTTCATAGGGCGTAATAATATACACGCGGAAATCAAGCGCTTGGCCTCCGTAATAAAAGTGCTGTACATCGAGTCGGCCCTAGAGGTAAAGAATTTAGAACATAAATTGCGTGCAAGCGAATGCGCCAAGGATAGAAGTCCATCACCCCCAGGAAAGCGACCGAGGAATAATTCGTACTCGACCAAGGAGAACAACGTGGTAAAACCCACTACTACTCTAAAAGATGTCTTACCAGGGCACGTGGGTGGTCACAAACGACGGCAAGAAATGCAAGAGAAGACGGAGCGGAAAGAGGAAACTGCAGCCCAAAAGACGGGAGAGTGGCAGTTAGCCAAAAAGAAGAGCAAGAAAAAATCACTTAAGGCTAGGCCGGATGCAATCATCATTTCCAAGGCGGGGGATGCGACGTACGCCGACATATTGCGTAAAGTGAGAAGATGCGACGAATTAAAATCCCTGGGTGATGACGTCAAAACGATTAGAATAACGGCGAAAGGAGAGCTGTTACTAGAGCTGAAAAAATCGCAAGATGGGAAAACAAGCGCGTACCAAGCAGAAATTGAAGCGGTACTAAAGGACTCGGCTAAAGTTATAACAAAGTCCCAAATGGTCACGCTACAGTGCAGAGATCTCGATGAGATTACTACGCCCGAGGAGATTTGCAACGCCCTCCACCAGCAATGCAAAATCAAACTTCCAGATGTGGCTGCCATAAAAAGCATACGCACAGGGTACAGTGGCACGAAGTCGGCACTTATAAGCCTTACAGCGGATGATGCCAAGGCGGTTCTTAATACGCAAAGAATCCGGGTAGTATGGGTTTCCTGCCGAATTAGAGAGCTCAAGCAAGAAAAACGCTGTTATAGGTGCTGGGGCTACGGGCATATAGCTCAGAAATGTAAGGAGACTGCAGATAGGTCTAGCCTATGCAGGAAATGCGGCCAGGAAGGTCATAAGGCTGCAAGTTGCGAAAATGCACCGAAATGCGCGCTATGTGGGGGACAACATTCAGCAGGCAGTTTTAAATGCCCACAACGAGAGGGCAGCAAAATGACTGTCTCATGAGGGTATTGCAGCTCAATTTAAACCATTGCGAGGCAGCCCAAGAGCTATTATCCCAAACAGTCTATGAAGGAGGATATGACATAGTGGTACTCTCTGAACAATACAAAAATCGCCAGGAGCAGGGTTGGCTCTCAGATTCAGCAGGGAAAGCCTCAATTTGGGCACCAGGGAAATTTCTCCCACAGGAAATTATGACGCCAACGGTAGCAGGATTCACGTGGGCAAAAATCAGCGGTATATACGTCTTCAGTTGCTATGCCCCTCCGAGCATGACCATCGCCGAGTTCGAAGACATGATATACGGGATCACCATTGAAGCACGAGGTAAACACCCGCTTTTAGTGTGTGGAGACTTCAATGCATGGTCATCTGTGTGGGGAAGTAGACGAACCAACGAAAGATGGAGAGTTCTCCTCGAAGTTTTACGCGGAAAAGCACAGCGCACTCCGGTATATTGGTGGAATGAGGAAATTGCGGAAGAGCGTAGAAAATGCCACAAAGCACGAAGAATAGCGCAGAAGGCACGCTCATCACCACGATATGCAGAGCTACACAGCACCTATGTCGCACAAAGAAAGGCACCTAAAAATGTCATAAAAAAGAGCAAGAAGTTATGCTTTAGGGAACTGCTGGATAATGTCGACCTAGATCCTTGGGGATCAGCCTACAGAACTGTGATGACCAAAGTTAAAAGACCGATATCACAGCAACCTACGTGCCCAATACTGATGAATATTATTGTTGAAACACTTTTCCCGGCGCAAGATCGCTGGACTTATCCAAGCGAGGATCTAGAAAGTACGGAAATTCCGCAAATTACAGAGCAAGAGGTGCTGGACGCTGCAAAAAGAGTTGCTGATAACAAATCCCCAGGACCCGACGAAGTACCAAACATAGCCCTTAAAGCCGCGATTACAACTAGGGCTACATTATTTACTGATCTTTTTAATACCTGTATGCAAGAAGGCGTGTTCCCTCGCCCGTGGAAACGACAAAGATTTGTCCTATTGCTGAAACGTGGTAAACAGCCGGACCAACCATCCTCATATAGGCCACTTTGTATGCTGGATTCCCTAGTGAAGATTTTCGAGCGTATAATTAGTGAGTGCCTACAGCTGACTCTAGAAAGACCAGGTGGCTTATCGAATAGTCAATATGGATTTCGCAAATCAAGATCCACCGTAGATGCAATACAAATAGTCGTCAATATAGCTAGAGAAGCTATCTCTTGAGGCCAAAATAAAAGGAAGTTCTGTGCACTGATTATGTTGGACATCAAGAATGCTTTTAACACTGCGAACTGGATGCAGATAATGGCAGCGCTGCAAAGCTTCGGCACTCCAGCTTACTTACGCAGAATTATAGGTAGCTATCTTAAAGACAGAGTACTTCTTTTTGACACGGATCAAGGAGCTAAAGAGTACAAAATCACAGGAGGCGTCCCACAGGGATCTGTTCTCGGTCCAACGCTTTGAAATATAATGAATGACGGGGTGCTAAAAATTGATCTACCAGAAAACACGCAAATTGTGGGATATGCTGATGATATTGCAGTGGTAGTAGTGGCCAAGAAACTGGACCTGCTTCAAGCATTATGTAATGACACCGTAGCAAGAATAAAGGAATGGCTGAACAATACAGGACTGGAGTTGGCTAGCCAAAAGACGGAAGTGGTATTAGTAAGCTCCAAACGGTCGGCGAACGAGTTAGTCTTAACTGTCGGGGATCATCAAATCACCTCAAAGGATTCCTTAAAATACTTAGGAGTGCACATTGACTCCAAGTTAACTTTCAAAGAGCACTTCAGAGCGGTGGGGGAGAAAATTACCAAAGTTAATGGATCACTTATGCGAATAATGCCTAACATTGGTGGTCCGAGCGAAGCTATACGTCAGCTTTGTCCACAGTAACCAGCTCAATAATACTATACGCAGCACCCATCAAAAATATAGATTAGCAGCGTACCGACTTGCTTCTTTAAGAATAGCAAGTGCTTATCGGACGGTGTCCGACGACGCGATCCTGGTTCTAACCCGGAAAATCCCAGTGGACTTACTGGCAAGCGAAATGGCCAATATGTATAACACTAATATCGAGCGACCATCTGAAGAAGACAAGAAAAGAGCAAGGACACAAACAATAGCTAAGTGGCAAGAACAGTTGGAGGCCTCGAGTAAAGGGCGTTGGATTTTCACAGTGGTTTGGAACGTAGCTCAATGGAATGAGCGGAAGCACGGCGAACTGAACTACCATCTCACGCAGATAATGAGTGGACATGGCGGTTTCAAAGAGTATTTATAATCGTAGGATAGAGGAAGATCCTCATTGCCCAATGTGTACCACAGAGTTAGAAAACGCAAAACACGTCATGTTCTACTGCCCCCGTTTCCACGAAGAAAGACCCACCTTGCATGGAGTCTTTGGGGAGGAACCTACAACGAGAAATTTAGTTTCACATATGTGCAGCAGGAAAGAATGCTGGACTGAAGTGAGCAAAATGGCATTTATAGTAATGACACGCCTGATGGATGCTGAGAGGGAGCGCAGAGAAATGCGCATGCGAAGCAGTGGCGATTAAATGGACACTCAGAGCAAATAGCGGGAACCTGGACGCAGGGACAACAGTAGGCTCTTAAAAAATGAGAAATATGGAACGCCACCATGAAGTAATGCGAAAGTGGTGCCGGGGTGGGCGACGGTTCCAGAACGGGGCTGTTTTTTAGTCTACGGACACACGGTTGCTGCGACGGCAGCAATTATGGTGCATTAGGCATTTTTCAGCCTCCCCGCAAAAAAAAAAAAAAAAAAAAAAATAGTATACGTTTTTACACATATGGAAACAATGGCTGATTCACCGCTGTCACGGATGAATGTGTGTGACCAATGTAGGATTTGTGTATGAATAACGCTTTGTTACGTTGCTTCGGCTGAAAAATAGGTTCAATGCACAGCCGCTCATAAGACTCACTACACAAAGTTTAGGGGCGGTTAACCGAGTCAAGAAGTTGAGATACTCTTAACTTATGACGCCGTCAAAGCGTTACAGCGAAGCAAGGCGGCAAGAGCTCTATGTAAATTCCAACCCTCAAGCCCAAGTGTAATAAGGAAGACGTAGTTTGGTTAGGCTTTGCTCAGACGCCTTTGGGGAATTAAACGCAAATATTTATATTTCATTGCGTAGTAAGTGTGATGGCGGGGAAAATGGATTACAGCTTGATATATGCAAACATTAAAAAAAACGGAATGATAACTCATTAAACAGAAAAAAAAACAAAACAAGAGAAAAGCTATTACGGTAAAAGGAAACCACAGCTGTTAAATATTAGAGTAAAATTGTATGGCAATCACAAAATATACAGTAGTCACATTAGATTTCTATAATTTGTAATTTTTATTTGTTATTGTACAATCACTTCAGAGTTATTGGTTGCAATCACATAACGCATGTAATCGTCAATTGAACAATAACTGATGGTATAAAATTTACAGTTCATAATCATTTACAAGCAAGTGATTGAATTTTCGCAACAGTTGTTGATTGCAGCTGCATTTTGATTACAATAATTGATTACATAAAAGTTTCAATTGCAATCTCCACAAGAAAAGCCATGATAATATCTGGTACCTGGCTCTTTTTTGGTACAGGTAATTGTAATGAGGTGCTACAAGAATGATAGTGAAGTACAGAAGCCCTCCGTTGATTGGCACAGCATAACGCTGGAGTACGATGTCTCACTCGTCCTTATTTACAAAGATATGCAAAACAGTTTTTAATTGCAAAAAGATAGCTTGCACTCCGTCAGGACAGCCTTCCCGATGCGGCTAGCACGACCCGCACAGTAGAGTAGCAGCCAAAAGTAGATTTTTTATAGAACTTTGTATTCCCCATATTTTTAATAATTTTATACAATAGCATTTATAATGGGTTTTGCGTTTTTAGAGCTTCAAACGAGTTTTTTATTATGTTCGGAAATTTTTCATACATGGCAACCCTATTTTTTATTTGTTTCTCGATCAAGTGATGAGTACTGTTTATTTTTAAAAGTGCCAAAAACCGTTTTTAGTTGTCCTTATCTGTAAATTTAAAAGATACTAAAAAACCTAATCCTAACTCCACTATAATTATACTCAGCGTGCTTTGCACAAAGGGTGTGATAACATTGGTAACATAACGGTTGATCATAACGCCATAAACGAATCGAGATAAATATAGACTTGCATGAATCAAAACGCTCAGGATGAAAAAAGGTATTGACTTAGCCATGTCCGTCCGTCTGTCTGTGCACACGATAATTTGAGTAAGTAAGCGTTCGTTGGCACTCATCCTCCATCACGCCACTTTTTACATATATAACATTTTGGAAACACAAAAAACCTGATTAGTTAGTAGGACACGCATATTTTCCTTATAGCAGGAAATATTTCTAGACAAATGGACGAAATCGGTTACGAACCACGCCCACATTTATATGAAAGACTTTCAAAGGGTTGTGAATGAATATATAAAGCTATTCCTTTGTGAAATAGAGCTTGATATCAGTGGTGTTTTACTTTCTAAACGGAATTATTACAAAAAGTAGAAAAAAATTAAAATTTTTGAAAATGGGCGTGGCACCGCCCGTTTTTGACTATGCTATTTTCTATGTTCCCGGAGCCATAGCTCGAAGAAATGGGCGGTGCTGTTCCCTATTCCGATCAAGCATTACACAAAATTTCTAGGGCTTCAAAAAACTAAACCCCTTGTAACAAAATTCGAAAAAGTAATTTATCTGAAATGATCTGTACAATCGAAACTCACTCTGAGTGTATAATTTTCGGTTACACCCGAACTTGGATATCCTTACTTGTTTGTTTCTCGAACCAGCGATGAGTACTGTTTCGTTTTAAAAGTGCCAAAAATTAAATGCGTTTTTAGTAATCCGTAGATTTAACTTCAGAAGAGAGTAAAAAAACTACTCCTAACTTCACCGTATTTGTGTGCTGAGTTGCGACAGTTATACTTTTATACCAGTGAGAATGTGCGCTGAGTTGGGACAGTTATACTTTTATACTTTATAGTGCGCGCTGTGAGTTCTGTAAATTTATTTATATTTTTTGAGTGTTTAATACTCGATATCCACCAAATTTTGTGCGTTGACTTTTAAGGTTAAATTAATATATGAACTAAGTTTTATTTAAATCGCTTGATTTTTAGTTTTACCGCCTCCCAGTTTAGTGGCTGTCATGGGTTATATTTCAGATTTTTTTTATACTCAGCTCACAGATTATATTAATTTTGTTCGCATAACGGTACCCCGTAACGGCATAAACTAATCGAGATAGATATAGACTTCTATATATCAAAATGATCTGGGAGAAGAAAGAAATTCATTCCCTAGCAGCAGAAATAAACCGTGATGGTAAAATCTATTATATGAGCGTGGAATTACTTGCATATGCTGATGATATTGATATTTTTGGATTTGATAAACGAGCGGTGAGTTCTGTCTTGCGGTAAATGAGGGCAAGACGAAGTATTTGTTGTCATCTAATAAAGAATCGGCGCATTCGCCGGATATAAATTCGAGACTGTGAACATAAATGCCAGCTGAAAAGTCAAACGGAGAATAGCTCTTTTTTTTCGATTGAGGAGACAATTGAACAGTAAGGCCTCTCTGCACGAGCAAAAATCACGTTCTACAGGTCGGCCATCTTATCTGTCCTGATGTATGGCTCGGAATTATGGACTGTTTTGAGAGAAGATGAGATGGCTCTTGGAATGTTAGAGAGCAAATATTTCTGGATGATTTATGGTCCTGTCCGCAATGCCGACGGCAAGTACAAAAGGCGTACCCTTGCCAATAATGAACTTAGGCTGAAAAATCAGCCAGCAGTATCAAAGGCAGGATCGCCATATAAAAGGTGGAAAATGAATAGAGTGTTTGTGAGGTGTAGGTGTGATTGAGTAAATGAATCTTTATTCAAATATTGTTAACTTATCTATACTAAATAATTCTAAACATATTTTTACATACATATTTACTTTAAATATACATCTTACATACCTACATACAAATCGACACAAATATGTACCTACATATTTGTGTTGAGTTGTGACGTCTGTGGGAAATGCTATGTCAGTAAATTTGCCTAAATGAAAATTTGGTTTAGTCGTGCGTTGTACACACATCTGTATTAAATCGTGTGAATTGCGCTGTCAGCAACAATTAGCAAATGTCCCTTTTGTGTTGATTAAAATTAAGACTCTTTTTGTTACAGGATAGTACATTAACTGGTTTACTCATTTGGCATTGAAATTGTTGGCTGTTTACACTATACAAGTACCGAAGCAGATATAATGGTGAACTGTATGAGCTTTACGCAGATATGACGATAATGCAGCGATAAAAACCTAAAGCCGCTCCCGCAGCTAAAGTCTTTTAGTCGACACCGCAGTTTAGAAGCAAAGAGAGGGGGAGATCTCCACTGGGTTCGGAGAGGCAGGTGGAGGAAGACTTGAGCTCCTTTTGTGCCCCAAAATGTTGTCAGCTATCGCGAAACAGGGATAGATAGCTGACTTGTTACGAAACGGCAAAAATCGTTTAGTCGGTTAAGCGTAAGTTAATGAAAATGCTGATTCAGAAAATGATTCCATGTTCTTGTTTTTTTTTTCGGAGCAATCGAGTCCTTTCACTACAGATAACCGAAAATGTAATACATCTAAGGTATCTGTGTGTTAAGTATTGGCTACCATAAAGAGTTCAACTGTAGAGTAACGAAGAAGCACTGTTGGAAACGTATGATCGCTGTGCGTGACTAGCAGTGATTTACGCATATCATGCATCACTAAGAGAGCTGCTGTTTGTTGATATTCGTTTATGGATACACACACGGTGGCGAAAAATCAAGAATATTAATTTAATAGTTATTTGTATATTTTGAAGAGAATTTAATATTGAATTAAATAATGTAACATATCATAGATAATAAAAAAATACGTTATATGATATTGTACAAATGGCGACGAGGATGGGATACTACTCATCGTATTAAATTTCATTTCAAACAACAAAATTATTGGAAGGGAAAACCTGTCGGTTTTCCAATTTTCAAGGTGACCTTTTCGCATAATCCATAACATTCGAATAACCTTCAGCGAGATATATCGTGTCATGACGTAATTGCACTTCCAATAACTCCTGCATACATTTTTCACCAACAGCAGTTGTAACATTCGATTGTGCAGTTAATACGCACATTGATATATAAGGTCTATGCCACTTAAAAAAGAGTCGGAGTTGGGGAAAGCTTCGCCAAGTATTCTACGGGAATCAACCACCACTTCATCACAAACGCAACTTCCGTCAGCATCAAATCACGCAATGACCACGTTAGGCACGTTAGAGCAATTCGACATCAATCACCCAGAGAACTGGCGAACATATTATGCGCGATTCGAGTTGTTTCTTCAAGCCAACGACGTACAGGTTGTAGAACGTCAGAAGTCAATTTTTCTGACATTAGCCGGCGCAACACTTTACGACCTCCTGTCGTCGTTGGCATCACCCAGAAAGGTGAGTGATCTTAATATTTCTGAAATTGAGACCATTCTAACAAAACATTTTTCTTCTCGACCGTCGGAAACTGCATCCTTCTATAAATTTCACAAACGTGACCAATTGCCGAGTGAATCTTTTGCGGAGTATGTAGCTGTTTTGCGAAGACTTCCAATTGACTGCAATTTCCGTGATGCTCTGGATCGTATGCTTCGCGACCGTTTGGTATGCGGCCTGAGAGACGAATTCTTCAACGTAGCCTTCTGGCGGAAAGTGACCTGCACTTACAGAAGGTGATTGAAAAAGCTTCACCGCAGAAGCTGCCTCTAAAAATGTATTGGTAATTCGTCAACCGGAACATGTCAACCAAATCGCAAAACGAAATCAACATCATGTAAAGAAAAATAAAAATCAACGCAGCACTACTGCTAATAAACTATGTAATGACTGTGGAGGCGCACATCTCAGATCACAGTGCCCTCACAAAGAATCAACATGTTCTGCATTTGGTGTCAAGTGGCACCTACAGCGAGTATGCCGCACGACGAATCAAAGTACTACGACTGACCGCACAACGCATATATCGAACAAACATCGGAACCAACAAACCAAATCAAAATCAAAATTACAATCAATTAATCAAATTTCGAGTACAACGAGCCGTAAAAAATCAACAACAATTTCTATTAATGGGAAGCCATGTGTATTTGAAGTGGATTTGGGTTCTGACTATACGATCGTATCATCCACTACCTTCCATAAATTGTGTCCTACGGATAAGCCAGTTCTATACGACAGTGGTGTCGAGTTGAGAGATTTTCAGCATAATGGCGTTCCTATCAAAGGTACTGTAGATGTAGAAGTAATTTGCCCCTTTTAGTGGTAAATGGCAATCAAACAAACGTGGTAGGATGTAACTGGTTTGATTCTCTTGGTATAAGCGTACAGGGGGTTCTATTAATCGATGAGTCTCGTAGCATTAAGACGGTTTTAAAAGAATTTGATAATCTTTTCTCCACGGAATTAGGGAAACTCACAGGGAAACCAGTTTCTTTACGTGTCAAAGAATTGGTTCAACCAATAAGACTTCCGATACGGCGAATTCCTATTGGTATACGAAATCTTGTTGAAGCTGAACTTGACCGATTGTGTTCACAAAAAATCCTAGAACCTGTTGAATATTCTGAATGGGCAACACCTATAGTCCCGGTTCCCAAAAGCGGTGGTTCGATCAGAATCTGTGGCGACTACAAGTCAACACTCAATAAGGCACTTCTGCCGCACAATTTTAAAATTCCTTCCATCAGCTCACTTCTATCTTCTATAGAGGGGGGCTTGCCAACAACTAGCTTTGGATGAAAAATCGGCCATGATGCAAATTATTGTCACTCATAAGGGTGCATTTAAGGTGAATATACTTCAATTTGGCATTTCGTCAGCGCCAGGAATTTTTCAAAATCTTATTGAACACTTCTTCGTAATATTCCTGGTGTCCTACCATATTTTGATGATGTAGTCATAATGGGTGCAACTGAGGCAGAGTTGGCAGACCGTTTAGGGAAAGTATTAAAGCATTTTGATGAATCAGGTTTACGCCTTAGGAGAGACAAATGCAAATTCGATGTCCCTACTGTTAGTTTTTTTGGGATACAAAATCGATAGCCTTGGCATTAGGCCGTGCACAGAAAAAGTTCAATCTATACATAATGTACCCGCACCGAAAGACAAAAAACAGCTGCATGCATTTCTTGGTCTGTAACGTTTTTATCACACTTTTCTTCCAAACAAAGCTACAATTGCAAAACCTTAAATCGACTCCTGGAGAAAAATAAGAACTTTATTTAGAAGAATGAACATCAGGTAGCTTTCCATAAACTTAAGAAGCTTGTCACCTCTGATAGCATTCTCATCCATTATGATGAAAAATTACCGCTGACACTCGTTTGTGACGCCTCTCCGTATGGTATTGATGCTTTTCTAAGTCACATACTGCCTGACATTCGAGAACCTTATCGAAGTCGGACCGCAACTACGCTCAAATCGATGGCGAAGTAACTGCCCTGGTAGCAGGCGTAAAGAAGTTCCACGACTATTTGTACGGGCGGAAGTTCACTTTGGTTACTGACCACCGCCCACTCCTGGGAATATTCAGTACCACAAAGCAGACGCCTATAATTATATCACCCGTTATATTTCGCCGCTGTACGTTTCTGGAAAATGGGAAATGCGGACTGTCTAAGTCGCCTGCCTGTTGACGATAAACTCAGCGAATCCAACCATGGGGAAGTATTCAAGATAGAAATGGCAAGCTCACAAATTATAAGCCCGAAAGACATAGCGACGGCTACCGCCAAAAATGCATTGCTCACTAAAGTCACTAGCTGGGCGGTAAGGGGACGGCCGTCATCCATGTTCCGCGAGGATGAAGATTAGGCGTATTATGTGCGCCACAATGAAATTACCACTCTTAAAGGTTGTCTTAAAGGAAACAGACCGATTGTTCATCCGACTTGTCGAAAAGCCATTTGGAAGGTGTTGCATGGGGGACATCCCGGTATAGTTAAAATGAAGGCATCGGCTAGAAGCTATTTTTGGTGGCCGAAAATGGATACGGAAATCGAAAGCATCGTAAAAACTTGTTCACCGTGCCAGCAAACTCGGCAAAAGAAAGCCCAGGCACAACCTCATATTTGGGAAACAGCAAAATATTCATGGTCACGTCTACACATAGATTTTGCGGAACCCTTCCATGGCAAAATATTTTTTCTCACGGTCGACTTATATTCTAAATGGCTGGAAGTACACACTGTTAAAACTACATCATCACAGTGCGCAATTAAGTCACTAAGATCGCTTTTGGCCTTCCAGATGTCATCGTGTCCGATAATGGATCGGCCTTCACGTCCTCAGAATTCGAAGAATTCAAGAATAATAACCTAATCCGACACGTGAGATGTGCACCGTTCCATCCGTCATCCAATGGACAAGCTGAGAGGATGGTGCAAACAACGAAACTTCCGCCTAATTCCGATTTCGAGCTCAACCTGGTTCGACTGGTATTTAATCAACACATTAGTCCACATGCAACAACAGGTCGTTCCCCAGCTGAACTCTTCTTCAATCGCCAACTAAAAACTTACTTTGACAAAGTTCACCTGCATGAGCTCTCAAATGTCAAGGACAATCCTACTGTTAAGCATACGTTCTGTGAGGGAGGTCTTGTCTGGATCCGTAATTATGCAACGGGTCCTAAGTGGACACAAGGGCGCATATACTAAAGAACCGGCCCAGTCTCATATAAAATTCAGTTAGAAGATGGAAGAGTAAGTAAACGCCATTTGGATCAGATCAGAGGCAGGGAACCCTCCGAGAGTATAGCGATGGACATTGAAGAAGACAAAAATGAAGGTAGCAATAACTCAGACAGTAACCTAGAATCAATTGGCGGAAATGAATCTGCTGAAAACGCTGTTGAGGGCAGATCCGCCTGCTAAATCATCGTAGGAGCCTCTCAACATTCAACCATCTCCAATTTTGGCACCAAACACACCGTCGGGTACAGCAGCTAATTCCACTCCGTATCGCCAACAGACACCACGGCGCTCAAAAAAAGCCGGGGAAGATTCCAGAATTCTATTCTTCAGCTGATCGTTAAGGGGTGTTAAGTATTGGCTAACATCAAGAGTTCATCTGTAGAGTAACGAAGAAGCACTGTTGGAAACGTATGATCGCTGCGCGTGACTAGCAGTTATTTACGCATATCGTGCATCACTAAGAGAGCTGCTGTTTGTTGACATTCGTTTATGGATACACACACGGTGGCGAAAAATCAAGAATATTAATTTAATAGTTATTTGTATATTTTGAAGTCAATTTAATATTGAATTAAATAATTTAACATATCATAGATAATAATAAAATACGTTATATGATATTGTATACTGTGTGTAAGTTTCTTTTCCTTTCTACATGATCGTTTAACATCCGCAAGTGGAACACATCCAAATGCATAAGGCGCTAATAATACAAATTTAGAATCTTTTTATTGCACGGTTTGGTGTTAATCATCAGGACTACTGAATTCCTCCCATATCTCCCCTTTTCATTTTTCTTTCTAACTTCATTATTGTGCCAGTATAGAATAATTCTCTTAACAAAATTCGATCAAGTAGAGGCGGAGTTGTGAAATACCTATCCCAAAAAATATTTTTGAACCATTGGGAAGTGTTGTCGCAAAATAAATTTTGGCCCGACACCCATATCTTCTTCAATAGTTAAGTAGCGTAATTTAGCCTGCATAGGGTATGCTTTGTCCTGCTAGAACGATATGGCATCATTCTTTCGTAAATTAAATACCGGTTGTGTTCGTTCCTTGGAACGATACGACGAATATTAGCATCACTATGCTGTTAGTAAATAATCGCAACAACAAAACACAGCAATCAGCGACACTTATGTACAAGGCAACGAAGCGATATCTCACACACACACAGTAGTCAACAGCCGAAGTAGTTTCTCACACATATATACGCATATTGCTAGTAGAAAAGCATAAACTACAAATATAACTGTATATAACTGGTAACCAAGCATGAGATACAACTGTTCGCAAAATTAATAGACCTTAGGAGAAATGCTTGCAAAACTTTTAAATTACCTTCTTTTAAAAGCGGCCCATTCTCCAAAATTTTAATAATTTTCCATTCTGCGTCATAAGGTCAACCCACCTACCAAGTTTCATCGCTTTATCTTTCTTTGGTAATTAACTATCGCACTTTTTCCGTTCTTCGAAATTTTCGATATCGAGAAAGTGGGCGTGGTTATAGTCCGATTTCGTTCATTTTAAATAGCGATCTGAGATGAGGGCCCAGGAACACACATACCAAACACACAAAAAAATGCAAATATAAATAAAGAAACGAAAAGAAGAAAAAACATGCACAAAGAAACTAAATTAGCGTGGAATTTAAAAACCAGACTGTGCGGCAGACTGATGGTACCCGACAACAAAATCGTGTGATTAATGCCTAAAAAGATTGGTCTGCGGTTCATCTCTTCTGTCTACATTTGGGTGAAATTTACCTTTAGGATAAGTGGGCGTTGTCTTTAAACGATTTTGATTACGTTCACTCAGTCTATATATATGCAAGTAGAATTGGTCCCTCCATGGGACGTGCTTTAACAAAAGGGATCACTCAAAATCATGTAAGGCGCGATAACCTCCGAAGAGATTTTGGGCCAAGCTTCTCTTCCAATTTGCGTCGTGCTCTTTTTAAACGGTTTTATTTAGCTTGACTCTGTGTAGCTGGACTCTGACGTAGCGCTGAGTCGAGAAAAGTCTTTAGAAGGATTATGTATTGAGGAATTAGATTGTAACAGATTGTCAGGAAAGAGTCCTTGTAATAATTAGGCACTACATGAACTAAATACTTACTATCTTACTTACATAATTGGCGATTAATCGTTTAAATGGTTATGGCTGTCCATAAAGGTGCGCCAGTCGCTCCTTCTCTCTGCCAACCGGCGCCAATTGGTCACACCAAGGGAGTTTAAATCGTTTTCCACCTGGTCCTTCCAGCGGAGTGGGGGCCGCCCTCTACCTCTGCTTCCATAGGCGGTTCCGATAGATACACTTTCTGGGCCGGAGCGTCATCTTTCATTCGCATAACATGGCCTAGCCAGCGCAACGCTGCATTTTAATTCGCTGCACTATGTTGATGTCTGTGTAGAGCTCGTAAAGCTCACCGTTAAATCTTCTTCGGTACTTCAGTACTCGCCATGAACTAAATGAATTAAATAGAATGAGAAACAAGAAAGGAAGGCTAAGTTCGGGTGTAACCGAATATTACTTACTCAGCTGAGAGCTTTGGAGACAAAATAAGGGAAAATTACCATGTAGGAAAATAACCCTTGAATGTGTTTGTATGATATGGGTATCAAATAGAAGATATTGAAGAGTATTTTAAAAGGGAGCGGGCCATAGTTCTATAGGTGCACGCCTTTTCGAGATATCGCCATAAGGGTGGAACAGGGATGACTCTATAATGTGTTTGTACGATATGGGTATCAAATTAAAGGTATTGTAACCAATTTAGTGAAATTCCGCTTATTTTACACTTTTTGATAACGTTCGAATCGCTAAACTGTTGACTAATAACTCCAATATTCAATAACGCAAAATTGTCTTTATTAGCCTACTTTGAAAGTACTTCACAATAACACTTATACTTCACAACCAATAGCGTGCTTAAATTAAACTGACTACTCAGCTTGTGCTGCTTTTATGCTCTCTACCCAAATGTCTAAGCATTTCTTCTTCTAGAATTTTCTGCTTGGTTACCAGCTATATGCGTGCATATTTGTAGTTTATAGCCCCTTGCATAGCCATATGCGTATGTATATGTGAGTACTACTTCGACTGATGACTACATCTGTGTGTGAATTATCTCTTCGTTGCCTTGTATATATGTGGGTAAATGATAATTAATGTGTTTATGTAGCTTTCTTTAATGTTTTTGTTGTTGTGCATTCACTTAGTAAAAGCTTAGAGATGGTAATATTCGTCATACTGTCCTCCACCCAAGTCTCATCGTCCCGATCAAACAAATCTCTCGATCTAACCGCTGCTAGCCTCTTCAAATGAACCACCCTTCTATTTCTTTGTTTCCCCAATGGTTTCTATGCAGTAGATGATATCACTGATCCTCTTCACAACTTTGTACGGACCTTTCCAACTGCACCAAAATTTGGATGGTACACCTTTCTGCCTGTGAGTGTTGTATAACAGAACCAAATCTCCCTCCAGGAAACATTCCTAATTATTGTTTCTGTCGTACCTGCGTTTCATCCTACTACTCATTATCCTGGAGCGTTACATCACACTCTGTTGTTTTGCCAATGAACTACTTCGCAGAGCTTGATCTTGACGGATTGACTTTGCATCATCAGTATCGTCTTGACGGTTCACACAGAAGTGCGCCCTGGCTTGAAACTACCCTTGCATTATTTCTGGGAAATTCTTTCCTTCGTTTTAATGCGTCCATTTCGTTTTGTCAATGCCAGTGTTTCTCTCGCAGGCACGGTTGCCAACTGTCCAGTTTTCGACCGGACAGTTCGGGTTTTGCGCTGATTGGCCGTGTCCGGTTTTGATGCCTAACCGAACATCGAAATGTCCGGTTTTAGGCTTTTCAGTTGAAAAATTACACATATAATATTTGCTACAAAATATTTGATCCCTTTGTAATTTGGCTAAACTTTTTACTCTGTGGCAGCGCTAAGCATATATTGCCTTAAATTAGAATGTGGTAACGACACTCAATCAGCTGTTCCGTCTTTTGATTTTGCTTAAATTTCAACATTGGTAAAACTTATTTGATTATTTTGGTAAAATGAGTGAAGAGTCTAAAAAAATAGCAAGGCGCTATTGTAGTTTCAATAACGAGAGGATTTCCAACGAAGATTTCCAGCTTTGGTTATTAAAAGAAGACGATAGAGCGGCATATTGCAAATATTGTAAAACCAAAGTTTCCATCAAATTTGATGTTATAAGGGCACTGAAAAAGCACAATAACACTGAAGCGCATTTAAGAAGTTCAAAATTAGTTGCAGGATCATCGGTGCTACACGATTTTTTTGTCAAACCCAGCAGCGATGAAGAAAACAAAATTTTATTTGCTGAGCTATTTTTAACTTACCTTGGAGTAAACCATCACCATAGCTATCTTTCTCATGATTGTGGAAATAAACTGGCACCTCTGCTGTTTCAAGATTGAAAGGTTGCGGTGAAGTTTCGATGCGGAAGGACAAAAGCTGCAGCAATTGTTAGTAATGTGCTGGCCCCACATTCTCTTTCCACAGTGCTAGAAGAACTGGGAAATTCTCCATTTTCCATTTCATATGCTTCAAATAAAGGTAATCGTAAGATTTTTCCGATTGCTATTTGTTATTTTGACAAACATAAGGGATCTCAGATGGCTCTCCTTAACTTTTATGAAGATGCAGATGAATCGTCCAGTGAAATCGCCAACAATTAAAAAAAAAAATCGTTGAAGATCTGCATTTAAATTTACAAAATATAGTAGCATATGGTGCAGATAATTGGTCAGTAAACTATGGCAAAAATAAGTCCGTTTTTGTAGATTTAAAAAATTTTATTAGCCGGCCGCAATTAATTGCTGGACATTGTCTTATGCACATTTTGCATAATCCTGCAAAATACAGTATCAAGTTATTGTCTTACGATGTCGAGTCTTTTGTTATCAAAGTGTTTGGTAAATTTTCATCCAGCGCAAAAAGAGTATCTCATTTAAAAAATATTTTCGAATTTCTCGAGACTGAGTATCAGAATTTGCTAAGGCATGTCCCTACGAGGTTTTGTACATTTTTTTCCAGCTGTTGACAGATTGTTACATAACTGGGTTGAGAAAATATTTTATGGAACAAGATAAATCTGAAGTTAATCCTCTAAAAATTAAATTAATTTAAATTTGTATGCCAAGGCAGTTTATTTCAACCGTGTTAAGAAATGTTTAAAGACCGACGATTGTTTAATATGTAATATGGAATTTGATTTAATACAAGAATTTAGAAAAAGTACAATACAAAGTTTAATTATTTATTATAACAAAATTAAGTACGTTTGTCGTGATGGCCGTTCATCTACCAACTGCCTAGCTGCTCTTCGGCTCACTTCTTAGCTGTCGTCGTGATTTCGCTCTCTCTCATCTTTTTATTCTCCAGGCTTGCCATCTGACTTTGACAGCTCGGCCTTTCCTGATCGATCGTATCTCCGGACGATTCTTCGCTGTCGTACCCATCGATATTATTGCAATTGTTGTGGTGATCGGATTTTTCAATCTCCAAGTCGTCGTCTACTAAACTTTGAGTACACCATGGTGTCATGTTTTCATTTGTGAATACGCCTACGTAGGGCTTTCGTCGAGTTAAATCATCTGGAAGATCTTCTACTACGTAGCGGTTGTTAGGTAAAACTTTGGTTACCAAATACGGTCCTTTGTACGACGGATCAAGCTTGTGCGAGGTACCAGTGGGTTGAGGTACATAGTTAACCATGATCAAATCTCCTTCGTTGTATGTTTTTGGCGTTTTATGGTTCGCATCAAACCGTCGCTTCCATTTGGCCCTTTCAGAATTAATTCGTTCAGCCACTGATTCCATTCGGAAGTCGTCGTGGCGACTAGTATCATCACGTTCATCTTGCACGGCCTGAATCAATCGATTTGTGGTGACGTCACGAAGTTTATATGTAAAAATGAGGCTATTTGGACTCTGCTTGGTCGTTGCATTATGTTTTGCGGGGCAGTGGACCCGGGGAAGTCGGGCGTGTGCGTTGCAAATAAAAGAAATAAAACACCGAATTAGTATCAAAACAATAACAATTTATTCACTATGTAAAGAAGATGTGGTTATTAATTATCAAAGGTTCGCTAAGGTGAAAGTTCAAAACACAAAAGGTGTGCAAGAGTACACTCGCGGTATGTAATGAAGGGGCCTAATCAATTCCAACTCAAGTATTGGGTAAAGAAGGAATTAATTAGACGCACGCTTCCCTATGCACAAATAATTACTTGCAATATTAATTCACGGAATTTATAGATGGGAATTAATTTAAGCCACAAGGATGAAAATAATTATTTGCGCACACTTCAAGATACAACTTATTACCGCGTACAATATGCACTTGGCACATTCAAATTCATGCGAATGAATTGCAAAAAAAGGCAAATTGAGAATTAAACGTTATGTGACAATGGCTAGGAGCCAAAATTGTACAAAATAAATTCAATAGCAATTCAGGTTTATAACATTAATTATTTGCAAATCTTAACTTACTGACACTCGCACTGTATGAAATGGTTGGTTTTTTATCTTACTCACCTGGGGCTAGCTGCTGGCTCTTTGACGTTCCAAAATAGAAAGAAAGTTCAAAACCGCGAACAAGTCCGCGGCACCTGCCGATAGCTAACTTTCGTTGAGTTTTTCCCCTTCAAAGTTAGCTCTCGGCTGGTGTTAGCCGTTACCGGTAAGAATAATAAATAAATAACTAATGTGCGTGTTAGGGTGGTCCGAAATATTTAGGCTGGTGGCCTAAACATGCCGGCCCCCTTGCGGCGAGCAACTTGAAACTCGGTGAGTACGCCAGCAACCTTCCCAAGGCGGGATAAACTAAATAAATTTAAAAAATATGAGACGTATGTATAGTAGGATCGTAAGTACGATCTCCGGCGAACATCCGTGCTCGCAGTAATGCAGCCTCGCTGAACTGTGGATGAAAAAGAAAAGCGTTAGTATTCAAGTATGTGGGGTTGCTTGGTTTAAAATGCACCTTGTGGTATAGTTTACGGTTTTATAGTGGGTGGGCTCCGGACACGACGAGGCCGAATATTGTGGCTTGGGTGAGGAGCCCACCGACAGTCGACGCGGGTGTGCCGCCGACCATAATATTGGCGTAGACGTCGGCGCCCAAAGTGAGCAACACTGGCGACGATCGGTAAAACGTCGGATCGGCCAGCTTCATGAACTGGAATGGGGCCGCTACCGACGGGTCCAGATTTGCCGTGGGGTTTAACCTGGCATAGTTTGCTATTACGGTGGCTTGGGTCGTGATCTTTCCCGCTACCCCATACTTTCCTCGAAGAACGATGGTGCACCTCGACAGACGTGCGGTATTGTTACGCTCCAGGTGTAGATCCTTGCACAAATTGGCATCGATAATGCTGGTGGGAGCGCAGGCATCTAACAGGGCGCGGACCAGGTGTAAACGGCCTCCTGCCTCAATTCGGACTATGGCTGTCGGCGCGATGGCGATCAATGCTCGAGTTATAGTCGGTGCCGCTAAATTATCCCGGAGTCGACCACTTCTGAAGCCGGCTGGGGTTGTTGTTTGGCGCGCGAGGGTGGTTGTGGTACCCTCCTTGCGTGGTTGATACGGGGCCGCTCTGCCAGTAGAGAGTCGGGTCGAGCGGAACGGACGCGGCTCCGCGCCGCCCCGGCGCCCACTGGCATTGCGGTGCGATGGGCGGAAAGGACGGGTCTCCGCGCCATCCCCGTGTTCCATGTGTCGCTGATTGCTTTTCTGCTTCTCATGCTGAAGCAGCGGTCGGAAGGATCGTGCTTCTCCACTGGCCGTTGGGGCGATGGCTAAGGCGGCTGCACCTCTGGTGAACTCTTCCATCTCCTTCTCCTCCTCTTCCACCTGTTGGGCCCACGATCGTGTGTCCTCGGTGATGTTGATCGATAGCACCTCGTCGCTTTCGTCGTCGTCGCGCTCTTCGCCAGGGATCGGGCGTGGCCGTGCTTGCTCGTCCTCCATGTGAAGCGTGGTGTGGTGTGGTTCACGGCAGCCGTGGCAACGGTCGTTGCTAGGGCATATCTCTAATCGATGGAACGGCGATAGGCAATTGGGGCAGTGCCGGTGTATAAGGACGGCCCGGAGGCGTTCTTCTGCCGACATTCCCCTGTACCGCGGGCATAGTCGTATGCCGTGGTTCTTCTGGCACAACCGGCAGGAGACGGTGAAGGAGTCAACGCGTTGCTCCGTCTTGGTGCGTTTGACCGAGAAACCCGTCATTCTGGAACGGGAACTTGTTATTATTTGTTTTGCATTTTAAGGGAGTTGGGTGGCGTATGGGCGGAGAGTAGAGGCTTAATTGGTCGAGCTTGTGGTTGGCGTACTCGGGCTAAAGGGTTGTGTGGAACGAATAATCTTATTAAGTTATTCTGTCGATGTAATGATGGGTTTGTAGTGGTTGAAACCACTGTTATATTTAATATAATTTTATTGAGATACACCTAAAGGTATCTTTAATTTTAGTAAATATCCTCATCATAATGAAATTCTGATATTGAAAGCAGTAATTTTTTGGTGTTTGCCTAATACAGGCAATATGCGGTAATATACGCTACATTTGTGTAGCAGATGGTATCACGAGTTACCCGTGTATTTTCACGGCTCCTTGTAGTTGCCCTACAAAAATTTGGTCACAAAACTCACCCACGCCGATACAAATGTGGCTGTGAATATAACCTATGAATCCCTGTAAAATGACTAGTCAAATGACGTCGTGCATACAAATGTGCGACAAATGTAAAGAGGCCTTTACTCGCTGTCTGGGAACACTCTTTGTGTTGATTTGGGCCATGTTGTGTGAGAATCACAAATTGTGGTGTGTTTGTTGATTCCAACACAACCCTGGCGGGAATAGCCTACGCTAACGAGTGTGGCAATTTGTAGAGCTGTCAGCTGTTCATTCTTCCAATCGTTGGAATGAGACCGCTGTGCGGTGCTGCCCATTGCAAAGTATTGATGCATAATGGTCATGTCATGAAAGTATTTAGGGACAGCTTGCGTCTGAGTCCTGACGTGACATTAAATTTATAGTCTGTTCTAAAAGGTTTAATTTCTCCCCTGTTTGTAGCATCGAAAGCATAGATGACACTACTTTATTCCTGCTGGGATTTCAAGCTAAAAAAGGGACTGACGAAAGTCTGTCGAAACTTCAACACTCAACAAAAGCAATTTCTGTCATGAAAGCGAGACCACCATGGTGTGCCATGTTTTTGTTTATGTTTTACATTTTAATTTTGCACTACCCTTTTTAACAATGAAAACAATGCAAATAGACCGCGAGAATTATTTCGGTCTCGAGTGGTTTCACCTTTTGTTTTCACAAGAAAGTTGGTTTTAATTGTGTTTCTGTGCACCAAATTGTCAAACTACAACCTTTTCTCAAAAAAAATAAAGAAGAAAAAGACGGCTGAATGTCAAAAAAAACTATCGAAATACAACCTGGCGCGTGTGTTTTAAGTGAAACCAGTCTGTATCTTCAGGGTTTTCGTTAGTTGATTTTTTGTTCGGTTACTAACACTCGAGTTTGTTGGATCCCGCGGATCCGAGTTGTGATACTCTTTGGATTGCGCGTAAAGTGCTTACTGCGTGAGAACCGAGTGGCAACTTTGTTTCGTTCATTCAAAATGTCATTCATTCATGGAAATGAGTATAGAGACATTTTGAATGAATTTTCACTATGAAGAAAACTGGTGATGGGTAAGTATGAGTATCGTTCCCTTTTTTGATAATTTTATAAATTTTCTAATTTCTTATTCTTTTTTTTCTCATTTCAGATGGAAAACTATTTATGTCAAAACTAACTAAACTATCAAATGCAATTTCTGATTTCATGGACGGCAAAGTATCAATCCCAATTTCGTGCTCTGGCACATAAATTTGCTCATGAAAAAAAAATTCAAAAGCTAGACGGAAGCTTTTGGAAATGTATGGAAATCATTTAATAAGTGTCAAAACGCTCCATACTGCTTAATCGTACGCGATGGTTGATTAGCAAAATTTCATCTGCAAAAATCGATTTTGATTGGCTTTGCGGCCAGTTGAAAGGAACTGCCGTTTTTTTTTTTTTTCTTTTGGGAAAAATTCATTGATGGGCAATTGTAGGGCAAGCAATTCTTTTTGTAGAGCAAGGAACCTCCATATGAAAAGCAAGTTGCGTTGGGGACTGTATGCCTTTGCTACTGGAATAAAATATTTGGAAATCGCTCGTGTTTTTAAAATTACATTGCGGACAACAATATGCAGAATTATGAAAAGCGTTGCCGAATCAATTATAAACATTCGGTGATCAATATTTATATGCCAACTAGTGAGGAGGAGTTAGATGAGATTGGGGAAGGGAAAATTACATTGCGTCTAAAAAATGCCACCCGTAGCCATTGGGGTGCTCGGAGTATGTGAAGTGCCGGCTAAGCACCAAGTCAATAGCAATTCTAGCGAATCCGAAAATTCGGCAAACATATTGCCGGTGCTGGTTGATAGTAATATGTTATTCCGTAAAGTAAAATTGGACACAAACCAACCGTCACTATTTTTGGAGGAAACAAACGAAATTACAAACCTCTCCCCAAAATTAATTAAGAATCAACCAGTTTCGCGCTTTATTGTTACACCAGACACATATTATCCATTAAGAATGTCGCTTATGCACAAACATGATCCTGTTGAGCCGCACGAATACGACCTTAATGAAGCCGTCGACCATCTATTCATATTTAGAGACCGGGCTTTGCAACGACTTCTTGCACGATGGAGAATACTAAAATGTAATGGTGATATTGATCTGTTGTGGATGATAATGTAGCTGAGTGTGTAGTTTTAGGTGCCGGACGTGCAGTGAAAGTCTTTGTTGTTGTAGTTGTAGTAGTGGTAGATGTGGAACTTTTGGCACGACTAGCTGCTGCCGTTGTATTTGCTAAAATCTTGGAGATGCCATTAGTGGTTGATGCTGTAGTCTTAAGAGGACTTCTAGCAGTAGTTAAGCCAGTGCCTGTGTTGGTAGTTAGCGCCGTTTTGCGCAGTTGCGATGTTAATGTATTACGAGGCGATGACAATGTCGGTTTTGTTGTAGTAGTAAGTCCCAGGGTAGTGGGCTTAGTTGTTACAACGCCAAGAGTTTTCGGTTTGGTCGTAGGGGCTATGCCATTTGCAGTGCTACCACTAGTTGTAGTTGGCTTCGTTGAAGAGGCAGCAGATGTTAACGGTTTACGTGTAGCAGTAGCCGCGGAAGTTGATGATTTATGCACAGTTGAAGTGATTGTCGATGGTTTCTTTTCTGTAATTGTTGTAGCCTTAGCTGGACCAGTATGTGGTCTAGCTGCAGACGCTGCCGATGATACTGATATTTTAGAAGAAGTTCCGATAGGTTTTTTAATTGGCTCTGCGCCCTTTTTGGCATCGTGCGCCTTTGCTTTAGTCGAAGTAGGAGTACTTGCCTTTTTGATATCCGATTTCTTGTCACTTTTTGCAGCAACAGTTCCAGCAGCAGCAGTAGCTGCAATAGCACCAATACCAGCTGCAGCAGTGATGAAATCTTTGCTCATTGCGGATTCGGTTGTATCAATAACTGGCGCCAAAGTGGAGTCTGTATGCAAAGAAACTGGAGCTCCAGATATAACCAACAATGCTTCATTACCAGTGGACAAATCAGAAAAAATATCACTGCTAGCTTCGAACACATTATTGGGTCCAGTTTCCTGCATATGCATAAGCTCCTGTTGATTAGAACTTTCTGGGTCTGTCAAAACAAGTTGCTGTTCTGTCGGAGCGATTAATTCTTGTTGTGGTACAGATTTCGCCTCAGAGGAGGGCTCGGTTGTAGAAGCAAACACGTTGTGTGCGGTGACGGGTGCCAGATTATTGTCTTCCATGGAAAACGTAGCAGGTGCACCGTTGTCAAATCCACTCAATTCAAATTCCAATTTGGTAGGTGATGATGTCGATTGCTCTATGGGGTGTGCCAAAAACAAATCATTTTCATGATGTGCATATACAGCCTCAGATTCCATCTCTTGAGTTGTTTGGTGTTGCTCCTTCTGTTCGTTATGGAAAAAGTTGTTCTTGCTTGTTGCGTTTTACACAACGTAATAGAAAGGAACGAAAAAACATTTAACGAACAATGGTCTAAAGGGCCACATTCAGATAACACTAAATATACAATGAGCAGTCGCTTCAAACCAGTTTTGAATGAACTCCATGGAAAACCCAATTCTTGGAAAGCAGACGGTGCATCCAAAACACGCAAGTTGCTTCGACAGGCCATATATTCTACAGACGTGTAGACTTTACCTAAAATGTGGTTGTTTTTAACTGAATCACTTTCAGACGAAATCTTCGTACTATTCGAATTGCTGCTAAAAGTTGATTTAATAAGAAAATAATAAAACAATGCGAAAAATGGATGCTTTGACGATTATATAGATGTTAACCGACATCATCCAACGACTTTTTAAAACACTCGTCGAATATTTCAAATACCAAGGTCACTATTCTCCTGAAAATCGTTTATGGACCATATTATGCCGCGCATACTGCTACAATGTTCCTTAAAGGTTTTTTTCTTTTGTATTATAGGTCTTTCTATATATCGTGCGGGCATTGGTCGAAGCGTACATTTATGTCCACCTCTTCGTTATTTTATGGTTATACCACTTCGTCAATGTACCGCATAGCACACTTGATTATGCTACGTTTAACGGTGTGGCCCAGGTACTGCCTTTACTGCGGAGCTTGAAGTATGCAGTGTCTACACTAGAATTGATGGTTCGGGACGTGAGTCCGAGATGAAAATGGAACAGGGGCTCTACTTAGGTAAGCTTACCTCGTACTTAATGTGTGTGTATAATAGTAAAGTATTCCCGCTTGTTTGAGCGACTGTCGTAGTCGCCAACAGCCAACCCTTCTATTTAATAGAACTTAGGCTTAAGAAAACCTAAACATGAATTTACATGAATTTAGCTGAATTTTATATTGAAGTTTTTTACATATGTACCTTTTACGTATAAGTACGCATTCTGAATTATTTGCACGTACGAATACATAATATCATATATTACGTACATATTTAGTAAATTTAAGAATTTGAAATGTTTGTATTTTACGCTAACACGCGAGCGTATTTCACCCCTCTGGCAACCCCAACAATGGGTTGACAGATGTGACTATGTACGTACACACATACATATATTTATTATTGTGTTGACATTTCCTTTTTATATTATTATTCGAAATTCTCTTTAACCATTCGGTGTGAAAATAAAAATTTGTAATTAGAATTGAAGAAACCCTCTTTAAATTAAAGAAAATAGTGAAACCAAATTAACTAAGTGCCACTCTTAATCATTTCGGGTCGGAGTCATTGCAAAGGAATATCATTTCCACAGACAATAGTGCCAGATTCAGTGCGACTATCCCTTCGCTATACATTTCTAGCTTTGACGCAACCTTTGCCGAACCCGATGCAGAAAAACTGAACTCTATAGTATCCAGCCCAGGAGCCACCGCCACCAGCTTCAACCGCCACCACAGCTACATCCCACAGCAGAAAAAAAGCAGGTAAATTTCGTATTGCCAGCTCCCCTAAACAGTGGTCCTTCGACGCCACTAAGGAACCAGCGACAATAAATACCCATTTGCCAAAAAACCGTGAGTATTAAATGACATTTGAATACACCCTAAACACGGAAAAATATACATAAAAGAGAAAAATCAAGGCAATTTTCATTTTCGAGGATTAGAATTTCCCGCCAATAATCCTCATTTCCCGCCAAATTTTCTCAAGTTCCCACTAAAATTGCACATACCATTTCGTATATAGATATATATATATATATACATATAGCAATAACCCCATATTGCAAAACTCAGTACGGTATATGTGCAAAGCAAAATAAGAAAAACTCAGTAGTTAGCTACAGTGGGCACACTTGCTAAAAGCACCCCTTATATTTTAATGCGACAAATCTCTTAATAATTTAAAATTTCCTCATTTTAAATTAAAATATCTCTTGTCGTTAATTAAATATATTGCACAACCTCTGCTAACTTCTGATTTTTCCCAATTTAAATTAATACGAAACGCAAAAAATATTTTCAAATCTCCATACTTGCGTATACATACATACGGATATACAAAAGAAAGAAAACGACATAAGCGGTGAAATAAAATATCGTGCACAGTGGTACAAGAGTGGTGCAGTGCGTATTATAGCACTTTTCTCGCATTAAATTTGCACGCTATAAATTCTCAATCCCCATTAAGAATTTCGATAAGCTACTAATTTCTCTCTCCTCCAAGCCCCTACAGTCCAACAAATCGAAGCTAAATAAGACTCCTCTAAGTCACACAAAAAAAAAAAAAAAATACACATTTTTAGATAATCTCATACGTATCAAAATTATAATAATTTACCCCCGAGATACTTTTAATACGTATATATACATATATCTCACATAATTTTTCCCACGTATATTTAAACCACCCTCATATACATATATTAAATATAGTGCAAACGCAGCACAGTGGTAAAATTTTCTCAGTCTCACCCTCAAATAAATTTAACTTAAAAACTTTTTTTTGGTTTTGAAAAGTATTCTCTCTTGCTATTTAACGTGAATATAAACGTAACTCCCTCACACATAGTTAAAAGCAAATAAATACTCTCTATTCAAAAAAAAAAAGTTTTTTCTCTCTTAGTTAAATTTTATTAATTCTCAACTCTAAGCGACATAAAACAAAGCTCAAAAATGAGTGACGATGAAACCAAAAAAGGTGGCTCCAAAACTCAAGGAGTTAAAAAATTTAAAATCTCGTCTGCCCCCAAAAAATTCACATCCGAAACGGACAATTTTTTGGAATATTGTGCTCGGTTTAGGTCGACGTCGCTCCAAGACAACACGGAGTCCTCACTCAAAATAAAAAACTCGAATATAGAAAAATTCTGGAATAGAGTCCAAACAGTCTTCGATAAGATTGTCGAAACCCCAGATCAGGACCTGCCCGAAGATTTTCCAACATCTGCTAATAGCATATACAGGTCCTGTCTCATAGCATACGAAGACACAAAAGCCCAGATAGAAGACCAGCTTCACTTGCTTAAACAAGCAAATGCCCCCGCTCCCCCTACCGTCACACCAGCTCCATCTGACAACTCCGGTATTTCGCTAAAAATCCCTCCCTGCGATACCGAAATATTTTATGGTGGTTATGAAAAATGGCCCTCATTTCGTGACATGTTCACAGCCGTTTATATTAACCACCCGAAACTCTCCCAAGCGCAAAAATTGTATCACCTCAGATACAAAACCCAAGGAAAGGCAGCTCAAATAGTCAACCAATTTCCCTTGACTGACGACAACTTTGCCTTAGCGTGGGAAGCCCTAAAGGCCCGATACGAGAACAGACGAGTTCTCGTAGATAACCAAATACGGGCCCTGATGAACTTAAAAACTATCACTACCGAAAACAGTGAAGACATTCAAAGGTTGCAATCGTCGGTAAATAATTGCCTTCAAATTCTCGCCACGCAACAAGTCTCCACAGATAACTGGGACCCCATACTTATTTATCTGGTTACCTCTAAACTCCCAGAAAATACAGTCACGTTGTGGGAGCAATCTCTAACCTCAAGAAGAGAACTTCCCAACTGGTCCCAAATGGACCAGTTCCTCACAACGCGATACGAAGTGGTAGAAAGAGTTGATCAATGGCGCCCAAGTAAAAGTAAATTCACTCCTCCTCAAACTAGGCCGCCATTTAAACCCCAACAGTCGCATCCCTTTCAAAATAGATCGACCTCCCACACCCAATCTCATATGACAGAGCAGCGAACAATGTACAAGTGCGCTATGTGTAAAACCTCATCTCACCCCCTTATAAGTTGCTTCAAATTTAAGAAGCTGTCGACCTCTGATCGCAGAAGGTTTGTGAGAGAAAACAATATGTGTTTCAATTGCCTCTCTCAGTCACACATATTGAAAGACTGTTCCAGTACTCAAACTTGCAATCAATGTCAAGATCGGCACAACTCAGTTCTTCACGAAGACACATCTCAAGTGCCGAAAAGACAACCCTCACGATTGCAAAGGACAGCCTCACAAGCCACCACCACGAATTCCACAGTCTCACCCGGTAATACTCCCGATCAAGCCAATGCTCTGGATGAAAGCCCTTCATGCTCGCAGAAAAGCCAAGTGCAATCGTTTTATTCCGAAAACGATTGTGAAAAAATTTTACCCACGGCTATCGTTCCCGTAGAGCATAAAGGAGAAATTTTTAAACTACGAGCTCTTGTGGATCAGGGATCTGAACGAACCTTTATCTCTACCAGAGCCCAAGATAGACTCAAACTCCCATTCAAACCCTCTAGATTTGAAATATCAGGGATGGGCGGCAAGGTAGTTCAGACCTCAAACAAATTGTGCTCTCTGACTTTGGTATCCCCCGATTTCAAAACCAGAATAAGTGCAGAGGCAATAGTATTACCCCGGCTAACAAAAATGCTCCCCTCGCTTAAGCTCACTAGCGAGCTTCAAGCAAAATGGGCACACCTCAACCTCGCAGACTCGAACTGTCACTCCCCCTCGCAAATAGATCTCGTCCTAGGCAGTGATGTAATACCGCAAATCATCCAAAACGGCGTTGAGAAACTTTCCCCCCATCTTCTAGCGCAGAAAACCATTTTTGGATGGATTCTGAGCGGTAGAGCTCCTGTGATGGTAAACGCTTTCTGCATGCAAGTGTCAGAAGTGTCGAACGAAGATCTTCACTCGCTATTGCGTAAATTCTGGGAATTGGAGGAAGTTCCCACCAAACCCCAAATAATCCCAGAAGACGAGTTTTGCGAAAATTTCTATGCAGCCACAACCTCACGCGATGATAACGGTCGTTATATCGTAAGGCTGCCGTTTAAACCCAGCTTCCCAGAGTCAATCTCATTATCCCACTCTCGGTCTTCAGCTCTAAGCCAGTTTCTTGGAATGGAGAGAAGTCTGCAGAAGAAAGGGGATTTAAAGACTCAATATGATAGTGTTCTAGAAGAATACCTCACCCTCGATCATATGGAGGAAACCGGCTCCTATGAAAAATTTGACGGAGGAAAATGCCTCTCATTTTATCTTCCTCATCACGCGGTTGTCAAACCCGAGAAAAAGACATCAAAGGTGCGGGTCGTGTTTAACGCCTCAAAGAAGTCGGCATCTGGACATGCGCTCAACGACGTTCTGTATACCGGCCCTACCCTCCAGCCCGATCTGATGCTTCTGATTCTCAAGTGGCGTACCTACCAATTTGTTTTTAACGGAGACGTAGAAAAAATGTATCGTCAAATCATAATGCATGAAGACGACAGAGACTATCAGAGGATAGTCTTTCGCTCATCTCCGAGCGACCCCATAAAAGACTATCGTCTGAAAACAGTCACATTTGGTGTGAACTGTGCCCCCTACCTCGCCATACGTACTCTTCACCAACTGGCCAAAGATGTAAAGGAAACTTTCCCCAAAGCCGTCCCTGTTTTGACGAAAGAAACATATGTAGATGACATTCTCTCTGGCAGCCATGAAATTCTCTCTGCTGAAACATCTCTCTCCCAAGTCATCCAAGTGTTAGCGTCAGCAGGATTTCCATTACGGAAAATAACGGCCAATCACCCCAGTATAATAAAAAACATCAAAGAAGAGGACTTGCTAGATACCAATCTTTTGGAATTCGAGAAAGCAAGCAACACCAAAACTCTCGGCATACAGTGGAACGCTCTGACCGACACGTTTTCGTATACAGTGGACTCAATACCCCTCTCGTCCGCTAATACAAAACGACAAATTCTCTCCTCGGTCGCAAAACTTTTTGACCCCGCAGGGTGGCTTACGCCGATTATGATTCAGGCCAAGATTTTACTCCAAGAGCTATGGATAGACGGAACTGGCTGGGACGAACCAGTGAAGCCCCTCCGCTTCATTAAATGGACGCAGTTCGCAAAAAATTTACCCAACATCTCAGAGATAAAGATACCTCGATGGGTTGACTACATGCCAAACCAGCAGGTTGAACTGCATGGTTTCTGCGATGCGTCAGAAAAGGCATATTGCGCCACTATATATCTGCGAACAACCCACGGTGCCACCACTTCGTCCCACCTTCTGGTCGCTAAAGGCAAGGTTGCCCCTCTTCGCACTACCAGTCTTCCAAGACTAGAACTATGTGCAGCTCTACTCCTTGCCCGACTAATCGCCGTCGTACAATCCCATCTCGAGCTCTCTCTTAAAAATCTTTACATGTGGTCTGACTCGGAAATTGTGTTAGCATGGCTCGAAAAGCCTCCCCACGCTTGGAAAACTTTCGTATCCAATCGAACAGCTGAAATTATGGATCTCGTCGGAAGCGCCTCCTGGAAGCATGTAGGCAGTCGCGACAATCCAGCAGACATGGGCACTAGAGGATGCAAACCCATGGACTTGGCAAATTCTTCGCTGTGGTGGAATGGCCCTGCGTGGCTGACCCAGCCCCCCGAAGCTTGGCCAAACCCATCTACCCGCAGCATCAACCCGCCTGAAATGCGCCGAGTCGAAGCACTATACTCAGCTGGAGATGACCCCGATGTATTGGATCGATTTTCCTCATTTCCTCGCGCCCTCAGGGTCATGGCATATGCCTTCAGGTTCATTAATAATCTCAAGGACCGAATTCGAGGCATTAAACCTGCTTACACTCCCTCTCTGTCTCATGAAGATCTCCGCAAAGCGAAAAATAAACTTGTGACGTTAACACAAACCCGATATTTTCCTCGCGAAAGAGCATGCTTGGAAAATGCAAAACCCATTGATCAAAGAAGCTCTCTACTAACCCTCAACCCATACCTCGATGAAAACGGGCTCCTCAGGGTTCATGGTAGACTAGTTCATTCGACGTTGACTTACAATGAAAAACATCCCGTTATTATCCCAGAAAAATCAAGATTCGCTGTCCTCTATATACAGTACCTCCATGAACTTCTTCTCCATGCCGAAATACGTCTCATGCAGCAATGCCTCAGACAGGATCTCTATATTCCACGACTTAAACCACTCATAAAGAGATGCATACATCAGTGCAAAACTTGTACCCTCCACAATCAGCAAATGCGATCGCAAATCATGGCGGCTTTGCCCCCGGAACGATGCACATATGCTCCGCCTTTCACCACTACCGGTGTCGACTTTGCGGGGCCTTTTCAAATAAAAGCCTCCTTGCTAAGGTCTCACACCTTACTGAAAGGCTACGTGGCCGTTTTTGTCTGTTTCGTGACAAAAGCTGTCCACCTTGAGCTGTGCTCGGGCCTAACAACAAATGCCTTTCTCGCAGCATTCGCTCGCTTCGTCGGACGTCGTGGATATCCTGCCACAATGATGAGTGACAACGGCAAAACGTTTATTGGAGCTAAAAGAGCGACGGAAAAAGAGTTCGTTGACTTCATGAAAACTGCCTCTCAAGAAGTAATCGCAAAATACTCTCCCCAGGGCATTAATTGGAAATTCATTCCACCCGGAGCTCCCCACATGGGCGGCTTGTGGGAGTCTGCAGTGAAGAGTTTCAAACTGCACTTCAAGAGGACAGCAGGAGCCCACAAGTTCACATTTGAAGAATTTACCACCCTCTTGGTAAGAATTGAAGCCGTATTAAACTCTCGTCCTATCTCACCTTTATCCCAAGATCCCACAGAGTTTACCGCGCTGACCCCCGGCCACTTTCTCCGAGGTAGCCCCCTCCTCGCTATCCCTGAAGTGGATCACGCGGATTTATCTCTTATAAACCGATGGGACAGGGTAAAAAGCTTACATCATCAATTCAGCAAAAGGTGGAAGGAAGACTACCTAAAGGATCTCCAGAAAAGGCAGAAGTGGAAAAATCCACAACCCCAACCCAAGGTCGGTGAGTGTGTCTGCATTCACGACGACTCACTTCCCCCGACTGAATGGCGCCTTGGACGTATTGAAAAAGTATATCCCGAACCTGACGGCCATATACGTGTTGTTGACGTTCGTACTCGAACCGGCACCCTCACACGACCACTTGTCAAGCTCTGTTTCCTCCCTCAGATTGAAAGCCCACCCTCTCGGGCAAACCCGGAGAATTCGTAGCTACTCTCAAACCACCTCTGACCACTCTTACCACATCACCGTCTCCAATAGTCGTATTTCGCAACATAATGCCAACTGAAACTCCCTGCCTTAACATTTCTCTCACCTAAAAGGCATTTATAACTGTAATTACAGATCGCTATGGATCGTGCAACTCAGTCGTCGTCACGAAGACCAGTGCGGTCGGAGATCGTTGCTCCCAACCGCGCCAATGAATCACGCAGCTCGACACTAATAACGGATTACCGACGGTGCCGCATATGCACCCGTCAGCACGCTCTTCGGAACTGCGTCATATTCAAAAAAATGAAACCACCCCAGAGATGGATGCTTGCACGAGCCCATAAGTTTTGCCTGAATTGCTTGGCATTATCTCACATCACCAGCGAGTGCAGCTCGTACGACAGATGCCGGATCTGTGGAGCGCGACATCACTCCCTACTCCATCGGCGGGACGCTACCCCAAGCGCCCAGCGCGCCATCCAGGCACCCCGGCCTGGCAGATCCGCCGTACCGGCACCCCCTGCCGCCACCGGGCAACCCCGTTCTCGCCCGGGAAACAACATTCCCTCAGCAGCACCCAGCATCGCACGACGCACCATTCGATGCACCGCACAAGGGCTGCAAACCGCCAACGCTAGAGGAAGAGTGTCCCAAATCCTCGTTCGAGATGCATTGCGGACCCTTAAGGAGCTACAGGAGGCTCTAGCCGCTGAACGCGCCTAGGGCGGGGACGATGTTTGAGCGACTGTCGTAGTCGCCAACAGCCAACCCTTCTATTTAATAGAACTTAGGCTTAAGAAAACCTAAACATGAATTTACATGAATTTAGCTGAATTTTATATTGAAGTTTTTTACATATGTACCTTTTACGTATAAGTACGCATTCTGAATTATTTGCACGTACGAATACATAATATCATATATTACGTACATATTTAGTAAATTTAAGAATTTGAAATGTTTGTATTTTACGCTAACACGCGAGCGTATTTCACCCCTCTGGCAACCCCAACAATGGGTTGACAGATGTGACTATGTACGTACACACATACATATATTTATTATTGTGTTGACATTTCCTTTTTATATTATTATTCGAAATTCTCTTTAACCATTCGGTGTGAAAATAAAAATTTGTAATTAGAATTGAAGAAACCCTCTTTAAATTAAAGAAAATAGTGAAACCAAATTAACTAAGTGCCACTCTTAATCATTTCGGGTCGGAGTCATTGCAAAGGAATATCATTTCCACAGACAATAGTGCCAGATTCAGTGCGACTATCCCTTCGCTATACATTTCTAGCTTTGACGCAACCTTTGCCGAACCCGATGCAGAAAAACTGAACTCTATAGTATCCAGCCCAGGAGCCACCGCCACCAGCTTCAACCGCCACCACAGCTACATCCCACAGCAGAAAAAAAGCAGGTAAATTTCGTATTGCCAGCTCCCCTAAACACCGCTTTCACATAGGTAATCGCACTGCAGCGACACCTATGGAAACATTGAAAGGGTATAACATATATATTGAAGCTGGACTCAGTGCCGTTGCCACAACATAGAGGCGTGCAAGCTTCCTTACAACTAAAAATGTGCACGGTAAGTTGGAAATACACTTTAGTCTTTTTAAGTGAGGTATTACAAAGCATTCCGTCTCATGTGCGTAAAGTTTTGATGTATCTGCCGGTGCTGCGAATATGACATGCTTTCTTCCAAACACCTGACAAAGCAAATTATGTTCAGGATCATAATTTAGTGGTGATATTGTGTTTTGGGACCTAGCAATGCCTTAATTGAAACATTCGTCGGCTCCGTACAATCCAATACATTCCTACGTAAACTGCAACAATCTGGGATGCAAATATCTGCTTTAAGTGCTGGTATTTGATCGAATAGTTCATGCTGTGCTAAATATTCAATTTCTACGTCAGTTAGTTTAAATTGTCGTTGCAAGACATCACGAACTTTCACAAGCTGCTGTGACCATTCATCAGTTACATAGTTGGCTCCAATTTCTAATGGAACCGTGCGATTACCTGCTAGTTTGTGTATATAATTTAGATCACGCCACTTTTGCATGGCAGGCCAATGGGCGACTGTGTTGAGTAGCAAAGCAGGATGTAAGGGAAGGCAAGCGTGACATTAATCAAATCGTTTTCCGCGTTTATCGATACGCCTCGCCCCAGCTGAAAATTGAGTTTTGACTTTCTGACAAAAGTGTTCTGACTAATGTCTTCTAAAAGCAAAAATGGGGCCGTAAAATGTATAGTTCTCGGGTTGATATCCAAGGGCATTCTCCACCCTTTCCGAGTTTTTAGGAATGTACAGTTCTAATATGATTGAACAAAGGAGATAACCACTAAACCATATGAATACTTTGATGATCGAAAACTGAATATAGTTCTCAATCATTTTTGGAGTCATATGCGAATCGAATATGTTTACTTTAGATGGTCAACGATTTTTTAGTCATTTTCCATTCAGCTTTCTGAATCTGCCCTGATTATCTTGGTTGACTGATTAATGAATATTCTACGTGTTAAAGTTTTACCTCTCATTGAAGATTTTATTTGGTCTGAGATATGGATCAGAAATAATTATTTAAGCATAATCACATTTAAGCTACCTTTTCGTCTCGACAATAAATTAACTTTTGAACCGAAAATACCTTTGAATCTGAACGTTTTTAATCATCCATGATGTTTGAAGGTTTTGAGTCACTGGATATTCTGGTGGTTCGTGAATAAAAAATTTTTTTTTTGGGGTATGCGGTGGCAGATAGTTTATCTGCTTTGGGCTTCGGTTGGCCTCGTTCGTGGTGAACGAGAGCTGGGTTACGGGATTTGTTGGCCTCGTTCGGAGTGAACGAGAGCTGGGTTACGTGTTGTTGGCCTCGTTCGGGGTGAACGAGAGCTGGGTTAAGCGGGTTGAAGTTACAGATCTTTCTCACCCTCACTGGAGGGTGGTAGTAGGACCAATTTCGTGATTGGTCTGGTGGTTTGTCCCCTTGCCGTATCCAGTTCAACGACTCGAACTCAGTTATCGGGCCATAATGGAGGTTGGCTATTCGACCTAGTCTCCATTCGTTGGGGGGCAGATTGTCCTCTTTAATGACGACTAAGTCCCCCTGTTTGAGATTCGATTGTGGATGCTACCACTTAACGCGCTTCTGCAGTTCGGTGAGATACTCCGTTTTCCACCGCTTGCAGAAGGTTTGATGCAACGCCTTAAGTTTTTCCCATCGATTGACGAGCGAAGCGCGATTCTCGCTGACGTCAATCTCGGGTGGCGCTAGTAGGTGGCCCCCGACTAGGAAGTGCCCGGGGGTAAGTGGCTCCAGGTTGGACGGGTCATTTGAAGACGGGCTTAGGGGTCGGGAGTTGAGACAGGATTCAATCCTGCACAGGAGGGTGCTAAACTCCTCTAGAGTAAATTTATGATCCGATGCGATCTTTTTGAAATGAGTTTTGAAACTCTTGACTCCCGCTTCCCACAGCCCGCCCATGTGAGGAGCAGCGGCTGGTATGAAATGCCATGTCAGGGTTTGGTGGGCGTACTTCGAGAGGGTTTGGTCGCGCGCATCAACGAGGAATGCCTTGAACTCCGAGCGGAGAGCCCTCGACGCACCGACAAAGTTCGTCCCGTTGTCGGCGTAGAGGTTTTTTGGGCATCCTCGTCTGGCGACAAACCGACTAAACGCTGCTAGAAACGCGGCGGTGTTGAGGTCGCTAGTCGCCTCTAAGTGGATCGCCTTATTTGCAAAACAGACGAATAGGCAGACGTAACCTTTTGACATGCGGCATCCTCGTCCGCTGTAAGACTTGATGTCAAACGGTCCTGCGAAATCCACCCCGGTGTTGGTAAATGCCCTGCTAAAGGTAGTGCGTTCCGTAGGGAGGGTTCCCATGAGTTGCGTTGGGGAACGTTTGCGAAATAGCGTACAGGCCTTGCAGTTGTGGATGATGGATCGGATCATGTTTTTGACCCGAGGTATCCAATACTGCGTGCGTAGGAGCCGCAGCATTAGTTGGTTTCCACCATGTATGGAAATGGTGTGGACAAACTGGATTAGGAGACGGGTGAGTCGGCAGGCGTAAGGGAGGATTATCGGGTGACGCTCGTCGACGGGAACGTCTCTGGATGCGTTGAGACGACCCCCCACCCGAAGGACATTATCTTCGTCGATAAAGGGGTCTAGAGAGAGAATCTCGCTTTTGGTCGCGATGGGTTTCCTAGTTCTCAGAGAGCTTATTTCTTCGGCATAGTGGTTGGTTTGGGAGATCCTGATGAGGCGGCTAGTCGTAGCCTTGATTTCTTCAGGCGAAATCTGTTGCGACTCTGCTTTAAAGGACGTTTTAGTTTTTGGATGGGTTCTATTGGCGAATCTTATAACGTAGGAGATTACCCGCAACGCCCTTGATAGATCGGAAAACCGATCAAGAATATCCTCGCTATGGTTGATGTTCGTTGCTACATGCACTTGTACTCGTTTTTCTTCGATGTCTGTGTGGTACTCCTGTTCGCCTTGAGATGGCCATCTCGCTTTGCCTTCTTGCAGCCACGAGGGTCCCTGCCACCACAAACAGTTGTCGACTAGGTCCGTGGCTGGAAGTCCTCTGCTGGCTAAGTCCGCTAGATTTGATGCGGACTCGACATGATGCCATGCTTTCGTTCCTACCTTCTCCACGATTTTTGTCACCCTGTGAGCTACAAATGTTGACCTGGAACACGGGGGTTTTCGAATCCATGCTAGGACGATGGTCGAGTCTGTCCATAGGTGCATGTTGAATGTGCCTAAGTTCAGGTTCTCCATCACAGCTTCCAAAGTTTCTGCCAGCAAGACGGCACCGCATAACTCCAATCGTGGTAATGAAATTGTTTTTACTGGTGCCACCCTCGTTTTTGCCATGAGTAGACTAACGTAGATCCTATCGTGGATCTTAGCTCGCGCGTAAACCGTAGCCGCGTAGGCTTTTTCGGACGCGTCACAGAAGCCGTGAATTTCGATATCGTTGGTTGGTGTGAAGTGCACACACCGAGGTATACGAATCTGGTTAATGGCGGGGTACTCCTGCATAAAAGTTTGCCACCGATCTAAAGTAATTGCGGATACCGGTTCATCCCAATCCGTCCCCTCCAGCCAGATGTTCTGCATTAGTATCTTAGCTACGATGATAACTGGAGCAAGCCAGCCTAACGGGTCGAAGAGTTTGGCGATGGCAGATAGAATCGCCCTCTTTGTTAAGATATCCTGGTTTTCGATTGGTTTCGCTGTGAAATAAAAATGGTCGGAATGCGCGTTCCAACGGATTCCTAGGGTTTTTACCATGCTCGCGTCCTCGAATTCCAGAAAGTCTTCCGTAAGCCTGTGAGGTTTGGGTATGCCCTGTAGTATCCTACTGCAGTTAGATGTCCACTTTCGCAGAGGGAATCCTGCTGAATTTAATGCAGCTGTGATTTCATCGCGGGCCGCGATTGCTGCCTCGATGCTATGTCCCCCTGCAAGGACGTCATCGACGTACATACTGTTTCGCAAGATATGCGCTGCGGTTGGCAGAGACGCCTCGACGTCATCAGCAAGTTGATGTAGGGTTCTGATCGCTAGATAGGGGGCACAGTTTACCCCAAAGGTTACCGTGTTGAGCTCAAACACGCTGACAGGGTCCTCTGCTTTGAGTCGAAAAACTATTCTTTGGTATTGGGTTTGATTTTCCTTTACCCAAATTTGCCTGTACATCTTCTCAATGTCGCTATTGAAGACGTACTTGTAGAATCTCCATCGGAGGAGCAGTATTGTTAAGTCGGATTGAAGTACTGGGCCGGTGTGTAGAACATCGTTCAGGCTTATGCCATTGGATGTCGGGCACGACTCGTTGAATACGACCCTTACTTTAGTCGTTGTGCTTTCTTCTTTGATCACCGCATGATGCGGTAAGAAATAACAATCAGTTGATTGTGGTGGTACTACGGTGTGCACCTTAGTCATGTGCCCTAACGTGACATATTCTGTCAGTACCCTATTGTATTCCATCTGTAGGGCCGGGGTCTTGGCTAGGCGCGTCTCGTTCCGATAGAACTGAGAGCAGGCGCTCTTGAGAGATGGGCCCAAAGGGACGGTTTTTGGGAAGCTTTGTTTGAATGGAAGGGCGACAGTATACCTTCCATCTGAGTTCCTTTCCGTTATGTTTTTATATAGTGCCTCGCAATAGGCATTATCTTCGGTCAGGGCCTTTTTTGTAGGTACGTTTTCAAGTTCCCAGAAAGCGGCTAGCTGCTTGTCTAGGCTAATTTCATTGAAAAAGGATACTCGTGTATTGGTTGGGTGAGGTGCATCTGCACGACCGGTTAAAATCCAACCGAAGACGGTTTCTTGGGCGAGAAGCGTATTTAGGACGTTCTTCCGTATACCGTTTAGTATGATCTGGGGATAAATATCGCCTCCAAGTATGAGGTCGACTGGTTCATTAATGAAGAACCTCTTATCCGCCAGAATCAGATCAGGGAATGCTTGCCGAGTCGTTGCGCTCACTTGACAAGTCGGAAGGTCCCCTGTTAATTGAGGCAAGACTAGGGCCACTGTATGGATGCTTACTAAGGGGTCTGTAAGCGAACCTAAGTTAATTGAGCATGATTTTTTTACCTGTGCAGATGGTGTATTATTTATTCCTGACACCTGCGCATGCAAACGTTGGGACGGAAGGTTTATTCGCTTCTTTAGTCTTTCAGTTATGAAAGAGCATTCGGACCCAGAGTCTATCAGCGCTCTGGCGGAAAATTTCACCCCGTTGTACCTTATATGAACCCGCGCTGTTCCTAATAACACCCCTTTAGTGGTGTTAGCATGACACGAAGAGACGTTATTAGTATTATCTTGTCTTTTTTCAGACTCCATCCTTGCCCTAGCCTGCTGTGAGGTTGAAGGTGAATTGTCGGTGGCGTTTTGAGTCCACCTTTGAGGAGTTGTCTTTGGTTGTGCTGTCGGAAGATGGAGCAAGGTGTTGTGCCTTGCGTGGCACGTGCTGCAATTGAATTGGCTAGTGCATCGTGTCACGGTGTGTCCACCCGACAGATAATTCAGACAATAACTATTGTTTTTGATAAATTCGATTTTGCCTGACGTGGACAACCTACGGAATTTTTGGCAATTTCGTAATTTGTGCTCCGTACTGTTGCACATCTTACATGCCGACTTTGGTACGCTTGCTTGGTAAACCCCAAGTTTCGTAGAATTTTCCCTAGAATTCGAACTCTGACTTTTGGGTGTTTTTGTTGTTTTATTACCCCTCAGATCGGAAACCGTCTCCAATGTCTGGAAGCGATTGGACAGGAATTTGTCCATATCCTCCCATTTCGGGATATCTGTCTTCCGTTCTACGGTCTGTTCCCAAAGAGCCAATGTAGATTCAGGTAATTTTTGTGGAGCATAAATAAGTTATGATTGCGTCCCAATTTGTGATGTCAATATTATGACATTGTAGCGCAGAAATGCAATTGTTGATCTAACGTTGCAATTTTTTAATTGATGTTCCACACTCCTGCTCGACTGCCGTCAGATTAAATAAAAGTTTTAATTGTGTGTTGACGAGGATACGTTTATTTTCGTACCTGTCGCTTAGATTCTTCCAGGCGGTTGCAAAACCCTCGTTTGTTAATGAGCACCTGCCCACTATTTCTTTTGCCTCCCCTTGCGTTTTTTGCTTCAAATAGTATAATTTCTCGACATCTTTCAGATCGGTATTGTGGATGTATATCGCCGTGAACATATCTCGAAAAGCTGGCCAGGAGAGGTAGTCGCCTTTAAATACATCTGTGTCACAAGGCGGCAGCCGCATTTTATGTCCACGGCGCGAGGAGTCTTCCTCCTTTGCTTCATCTTTCGCCGGCTGTGGGGTGATAGCTTCGGCTTCAGCCGCCACAGCAGACATGCATTGCAGGTAGCATGCAAAGCAACTTTTATTTTTCTTTCTTAATGAGCTGAGCTCGTCTTTGGACAGTTCAGAATTGCTGAGAAGACTTTCATATGTGGACTTGGTCTTCTTCCATAGTGCCCTTAGCTCCTCTTGCAGTAGTGCAAGGGTGTGCTTGTTCCGGGATTCGGCCGGGGTGGAGTTGAACTCTTGTTCAAACTCCACTATGGAATCAGCCAATCTAATATAAGTCTCCATTGATTTTATTAATTTGAATATTTTGTCTCTTTGAAGGTGTCGAGCTCGGAGGTAAACGACTTAGTGGCGTTGGTGTAAATGCAACCACAACAAAAAATTATAAGAGTGTTTTCGTTTTTGCTGTGATTGCGCTGTATAAGTAAAAGCTTTAGGAACACACGAATTCTGATTGAATGTGTTAACACAGATAGCAATCTTATGTGAATAGTGCTAAGCAAAAATTTAATCAAATGTAAATTATGCCGTGTATGTAATGTGGCCGGTGATATGAACCACTTATAGAAATCCTCACGAGGATTGTGCAAGCCACAGATAGAAATCCTGACGAGGATTTAATGTGTATGCAGTGATATGGAAATAAACACAAATAGAAATCCTGACGAGGATTTAGTGTGTATAAAATGATATAAATGTAGTGATATGCAGCACAGATAGAAATCCTGACGAGGATTTAATGTGTATGCAGTGATATGGAAATAAACACAGATAGAAATCCTGACGAGGATTTAGTGTGTATAAAGTGATATAAATGTAGTGATATGCAGCACAGATAGAAATCCTGAGGTTCTAGTCGGTGCAAAGTGATATTAAGCACGGATAGAAGTCCTGAAAGGATTTAATGTGTCTACAGTGATATGCAATGCAGAGAAGAAAATCGTCTGCAAATATTTAATGTGTCTTAACAGGTGTGTTGGACACAGATAGAAATATTTTGAAACTTAGCGTGTTTAAAAAAAATTAAAAACGCAGATGGTAATCCCAATGTGGATATAGTGTAAAATGTGAACCACAGATAAAAAATCCCAATGAGGATTTAATGTGAAACACAGATAGAAATCCTGACGAGGATTAAATGTGTATACAAAAGGGTGTTATGTGAACGTTGATGAGTATCGCCGAGTAGCCAACCAGGGTATCTTTCCCAATATAAATAAGAAAATAAATGTGTGTATCCAACTTAATGTGGACAACTGCACTTTTAATTATTTATTATAAAAACGCTGAAAACATACAGCTATATAATATAAAAACGATCAGTATAAAATTGTGTTTGTGACCAATTGTGATGAGCCACTAGCCACCCAACGTAGTGATACTTTTTGGCTTTTGGTAATATTTCAGCTCGCAAACTGATTACCAAAGTGAATTCTGTGATAGACAAGCTAAGGCTATCAACCAAGTGAAATTATGGTTCCTGACTGGGAAGTTTGTCAATGTATGTGACGATGAGGGGGTACAACACAGTGCAGTGATGAGTGTGAAAAAAAAAAAAAACTAAAAAAAATTCACTGACTGTCTGCCTTGAGCGGTGTCGAGTAATCCTTACCACTGGTGGGGGGAATTACCCGATCGTCAAAAGGCGTTGTGTGCTTAAAAAACACGAAATTTAGCAATTTCACTTGCTTTGCCTTGCATCAATCACAGAGTGCACTTTTTTACGTGAATCACGTACATAAAAAAGTTTGTGAAACCAAGCAACCACGTACGTACCTTAAGTTTTTATGTGTTGATGTGAAGTGATGATAATGTGTTTTCGATGTGATGCGAATGGACTGTATGAGTGATTGCAATATAACGATGATGTGATGAATGTACTGTATGCGATAATAATGGACTGTGGCTGTTGAATGTGATGTTATGATGATGATTCTAATGGATGTGATATCTTATAGTAATTTGATTGTGATGTTGTGTGATGAAGCTAATGGACTGTATGATATAATAATGGACTGTATGTGCCGTAGATGATGTGATGAACTGAGTAATGTGATGATGTGATGTGATTAACTGTGGGATGTTGTATGTGAACTTGAAGAGTGTACTGCGATATTGAAAATGTATGATGTGCTGTTGACTGTAATGGACTGTATGATGTTATGACCTGTGATGATCAATGGATTGTATGTTATAATAGATTGTATGATGTGATGATTTTATGGCAGTGTGTGTTGCGTGATAGCGAGTTGCCAAAAATGTTGTGCTAGATGACGAGTTGGTCGGCTATATTGGTTTGTTGTCTCGCTGGTTTTGATGATTTTAATGTTTAAGTAAATTATAATTTCCAATTCTCAACTTTCCCAAATGTTTTTATTTTCTGGGTTTTTGTCACAAAATATGCTTAAATTTTACTTTCCTCGGCGCGTAAGGACCAATGTTTTGCGGGGCAGTGGACCCGGGGAAGTCGGGCGTGTGCGTTGCAAATAAAAGAAATAAAACACCGAATTAGTATCAAAACAATAACAATTTATTCACTATGTAAAGAAGATGTGGTTATTAATTATCAAAGGTTCGCTAAGGTGAAAGTCCAAAACACAAAAGGTGTGCGAGAGTACACTCGCGGTATGTAATGAAGGGGCCTAATCAATTCCAACTCAAGTATTGGGTAAAGAAGGAATTAATTAGACGCACGCTTCCCTATGCACAAATAATTACTCGCAATATTAATTCACGGAATTTAAAGATGGGAATTTATTTAAGGCACAAGGATGAAAATAATTATTTGCGCACACTTCAAGATACAACTTATTACCGCGTACAATATGCACTTGGCACATTCAAATTCATGCGAATGAATTGCAAAAAAAGGCAAATTGAGAATTAAACGTTATGTGACAATGGCTAGGAGCCAAAATTGTACAAAATAAATTCAATAGCAATTCAGATTTGTAACATTAATTATTTGCAAATCTTAACTTACTGACACTCGCACTGTATGAAATGGTTGGTTTTTTATCTTACTCACCTGGGGCTAGCTGCTGGCTCTTTGACGTTCCAAAATAGAAAGAAAGTTCAAAACCGCGAACAAGTCCGCGGCACCTGCCGATAGCTAACTTTCGTTGAGTTTTTCCCCTTCAAAGTTAGCTCTCGGCTGGTGTTAGCCGTTACCGGTAAGAATAATAAATAAATAACTAATGTGCGTGTTAGGGTGGTCCGAAATATTTAGGCTGGTGGCCTAAACACATTACTTTGAGAGTTGATGCACCACTGAAGTTGTGGCAGTGCTTCGTCCCAATCCTTGTCGGATTTAGTGCTGCATTTAAGCGATGCCAAAATAGTTTTATTAACACGTTCTGCCTGACCGTTGGCACGAGGTGTGCGTACTGCTACTTTTGTATGACGGATGTCGTATCGTTCGATAAAGTTTTGAAACTCTTTGGAAGTAAATGCCGTTCCTCTGTCCGAAACAATTTGCCTGGGACATCCGTAAACCGTCATAAAATCACGTAATGTCTTTAATACTGGAGTTGTTTTCGTATTCCGTAATGGTCGTATAACTACATATTTCGTGAAAGAACAAACAATTACAAGAATGTACAAATTACCGTGTTTACTGCGTACGAATGGTCCTAAATGATCTATATGTACGCAACGGAATGGTATTGGCACAACATCGCTAATGTGTAGCTGAGCTTCTTTTTTACCCCCTGTGGCTTTATTGATACAACATTCTGGACATGATGCTATGTAAGATTTCACATATTGACGCATACGAGCAAACGAAAAGTCTTTGGATAACCGTTCACAAGTCTTTTCCAACCCGAAGTGACCTGTTTCGTCATGGCACGCTGTTGTTAATCGCCATTTCACGCCCTTCGGAACTACCAGTAGTTTATTTCCATTGACTTTACGATATAGACGTTGACCTTGTAGTACGTAGTCATCCTTCAGTTGACGTGGGTTAAATGTTTCCTTACCGTTAAGAACATCGACGATCTCTTTTAGGGTTTCATCCTGTCTCTGCATTGCCGACACCCAATCGTTGTCGATATTGACCAATTGGTATACTGATTCCGCTATCGTTATTGGTTCCGTTGGTGGAAGAGTTGGACTTCGGCTTAAGCCGTCAGCCAGTGTATTCTTTGCACCTGCCCGATGGATACATTGAAAATCAAACTCCTGTAGGTTGAGCCACCATCTAGCCACTCTGGGTAACAATGGGGTAGTTGCTTTTGTCACGGCTATAGCATTACAGTCCGTGATTACGTTAAATTTCTGTCCAATTAAATACATTCTGTATCGTTGCAAAGTTTCAACTATTGCCAGAACCTCTAGCTCATGGCTGGCATAGTTTCGTTCAGCTTCGTTACATTGTCTACTAAAATAAAATACAGGTTTCCATTCAGTGCCGTTGTCGTTTTGTAGTAATACTCCGGATAGTCCTATGGAACTCGCATCCGTATGCACCTCATGTGGATTAGTTGCATCGTATATTGTTAGTACAGGCTTCGTGATTATCATCGTTTTTAGTTTTTCAAAAGCGTCGTTTTGTTCCTGATTCCAAACAAACTCTGCATTCTTTTTAAGCAACATCGTTAATGGACGAGCCAATATACAATAATTTTTAACAAATTTTCTGAAATAACCTGTCACTCCTAAAAACTGTCGCACCTCTTTGGTTGAAGATGGTTTTGAATATTCTTCGATGACCTTTGTCTTATTTTCGCCGGGGCGTATTCCCTCACTGTTGATATCGTGACCAAGAAACTGAACCTGTTTGGCCATAAACCTACACTTAGATGGTCTAAGCGTGAGACCTGCTACTTCGACAGCTTCCAAAAACTCTTTAAGTACCGTGACACCTTCGTCGACTGTCTTCGTGGCTATAATGACCTCATCAACATAGCTTACCACCTGTTCACGATGCTTAAGTGACTTGATTAAGTTTACAACTATTTCCTGAAAAACCATCGGCGCGTTGACTAAACCAAAAGGCATAACGTTATGCTCAAACAAACCCTCGTGAGTTAAAAATGCTGTATACTTTTTTGATTCTTCGTTCATCGGTACCTGGTAATAACCGGACGTCATGTCTAATGTCGTATAATATTTATTACCCGAAAGACGTGAAAGTTGTTCCTCCACTATTGGCATTACGTAGTTTTTCCTTACCGTAACTTCATTAAGTGCACGATAGTCGATGCACATTCGATTTTCGCCATTGGATTTTTTTACTAGAAGTACTGAAGCTGCATGTGGTGATATACTTGGACGTATAATATCGTTGTCCGACAGCTCTGACAAAATTCTCGATAGTTCTGGGCGTTGTGAAAAAGGAACTTGATATCGTTTACCAAGTATAGGACCTGATTTAGTTACCTCTATCTTCATTTGTGCGTTTTTGCATCTACCAATGCGGCTTATATCTTCCGCAAAACAATTTTGATTAACAATTAAAAGATTACGTACCTTGTTTTTCTCTTCTTCAGATAAGTCGCTGAATATATTAAAATTATTTACCTTAGCTTCGTCTAGATGTAATACATCTCGGTCTATAACACTGTTATACCCATTATTTTGTAAGACATCCCGACCCAATAAAATTTCGTAGGGCAGCAGTCTATCCGCGACAACATAAAGAGTTATTTCTTGTTGAACGTCATTAATATTTGCGACGACGTTGACTTGCTTTGTCACTTGGACTTTGGACCCGCCGAATCCCGTAAAGCATCTGTTAGCCTCCAGTATCTCCATACCATCTGTAGCTGATTCGCGTATCAAGGAACAAACGCTTCCGGTGTCAATAAATGCTTCGAACTGTTTTCCATTTAACTCCACCGATTTCATGACCGGAGGAGCTTCGTTGCTTTCATTGTGGTTACCAATCTTTGTGACTGTTGGTTTCTTGTTGCAATTCTTAGCTTCGTGCCCTATTTTCGTACATACAGTACAACGTATCTTTTTTGAGGTTGTGGACACTTGATTGCGATATGACCGTTCTCATTACAATTGAAGCACTTTATTTGCGTTGACTTCGAATTAGATTTCGTTTCGGACTTCAATGCTTGCTGTGTTGGAACTGTGGATGTTGTTGAAATACTACTTGTCATGGTTAAGTTCTTGAGTGCAAGTAATAATTGACTACATGTACCAAAGCTCATTGCTGCTAGTGCTTTTGTTAATGCACCGTCGTTGAGACCACTAATTATATGTGTATTGATGGAAACATCATCCACCAAACCCCGTCTACCTATAGTTAGCATAGAATAATAATATTCTACATAGTCTTCACCATTTTTCCGCTTGCGTCTCATAAGCATTTTATGTGCCTCAGCTGCATTGTGTGTTGAAGGAAAATCGATTTTAAATGCGTTCACGAATTGCGACCATGACTGAAAAACAGGTTGTGCATCCAGCCAACGTTTGGCCATACCCTTCATTTTGTGCTGAACTGCAATCAACACCATTTCTTCTTTCCAACCGTGGCATTTTTGCAACTGCTCAATTCGAATTAAAAACTGCGTTGGTGATGCTGATGTTTTGAGTGGGTCGAATTCGGGCATCACCCCGATCATATCTTGAATAGTTACTCTTGGATACGATACTCTACGTAAATCATCAGCCGACGCCCAAACTGGTTCACTTACAACTGACCCAGCATCGTCGTTATCGTTAAATACTGGTTCAGGTGCGCTGTTGTTTGGTACCTGTGATGGATTTAAATTGAATGTCCCAAGTGCTGACGTTAACCCAGCCATTGCTTCCCTCAAGCTGTTGAGTTGTGTTCTTAAATCATTTGTTGACTCGACACTCTCGTCTTCAAGTTCTGCCGGATCTATTTCATCCACGCCTAAAATTTCTTGAAGCTTCGATACTTTGGCTGCCTTAATACCAGTCGTTGGCAAACCATTGGCCCGCAGCAGTGTATTCAACTGAATTACCCTTAGCGTATTCAGTTTAATCATTGTGCATGTAAAATAAAATATTTTATTACTAGAAATTACAATTCGTTTATATCTTATTTCACCCTCCTTGTAAATTTTAGCATTTGCCGTTCGCTAAAATTATACTACCCGTTCTTATTTCTTTTCCTTCCGCTGTATTTTACTTTGATTTTTCTTCGTTATATATTCCTATTCGTATTAATTTGCTTTGCTACAAATTATGTTACCGATTTTCAATGCTGTATACACACTAATACCTATGGCTGTGTGTGTTTCGCTCTTCAAATGGGTACGTTGGTTCTTTTCAGCAGTGACGATGAGTTGAAGTCGATTCGCTTCGTAGCTGCGCAGTCGAAAATGTATGCGCAGTGAAGTTAGCGCCTCTGTTGGTTTGTGACGTCAACTGCTCTGTCGTTTATCTGCTGATCGTTGTTTGTGAACTTAAGCGTAAAAGTTCTACAAAATTTAACGTTTTTCGTATTTGCAATTCGTTGCAAAATTCGTGTATTAAATAATTTTCGTTATACAACGTTGACGATACGTTGTTGCGTTTTATTGCAGTACTAATACCTGACTGCGTCGTTGAGACTTCTCTGTCCAAAAGCTGCTGCCGTTTTGCAACCACTTGCAATTTTCGCTGCTTTTCACGTTGAAAGTTCTCGAAGAATTTTTTTTTTGTACGTATGTATATTTGTACAACGTTTCGTTTTGTTGTAGGCGCCTGGATATACAATCCCGCTGTCTGAGTTGTTAAGAAATGTTTAAAGACCGACGATTGTTTAATATGTAATATGGAATTTGATTTAATACAAGAATTTAGAAAAAGTACAATACAAAGTTTAATTATTTATTATAACAAAATTAAGTACGTTTGTCGTGATGGCCGTTCATCTACCAACTGACTAGCTGCTCTTCGTCTCACATCTTCGCTGTCGTCGTGACTTCGCTCTCTCTCATCTCTTTATTCTCCAGGCTTGCCATCTGACTTTGACAACCGTTTACGTTACCAGAAATTATATCTATTTTGTACATAATATTACGAGTCTTTTTAATCAGAATATAAAAGTCGTGGAAAATATTATATAAATATTACAGAAATTTATACCATTTTTTGAAAGCTAAAAAATTAATTACATTACAGATTAGAGAAAAGATTTTATGGATTTTACATTTACCAAAATATAAACAAACTTACTACAGACGAGCAATCATTATTTGAAAAAGAAGCTTGTGAGGCATATAAACGAGAAATCTTTTATATTGAAAAATGGTTTAACTTCAGCGACGATTCCTTTTATAAGATATGCTCCTTGAACGAGCCAATACTTTTTGAAAATGCTATACCATTTGTGAAATTTAAGGGAATAGAAGTAAATGAAGATGAATTATTCTCTGAAATATGCTTATTGAAAGACTTTATTCCAGCTTTGAAGGCGCAACTATTAAAAATGCAAACTAAGCCTAGTGCAAGTCAAAACAATAATTCCATAGACTTTCCTTCATGTTAGCTTTGGACGTTGTTATTTGCGAAAACGGACGCTCCAAATTGGCTAGACATCATTAAGCATGTTAATGCAGTTCCAGTCTCTAATGCTTATGTAGAGCGAGTGTTCAGCGTAATGAAAAATGTATGGTCTGACGAACGAAATAGACTGATTGATATGGTGAATTCTAAACTTTTTGTATATTTACACTCAGTTGAGCAGAGCTCACAGAGTATATTAAGTTTGATTGGATAACGGTTGGTTGTACAGGTATAAAGGAATCGAGATAGATATAGACTTCCATATATCAAAATCATCAGGATAGAAAAAACAAAAATTGAGCCATGTCCGTCCGTCCGTCCGCCCGTTAACACGATAACTTGAGTAAGTTTTGAGGTATCTTGATGAAATTTGGTATGTAGGTTCCTGGGCACTCATCACAGATCGCTATTTAAAATGAACGATATCGGACTATAACCACCCCACTTTTTCGATATCGAAAATTTCGAAAAACCGAAAAATTGCGATAATTCATTACCAAATACGAATAAAGCGATGAAACTTGGAAGGTGAGATGAACTTATGACGCAGAATAGAAAACTAGTAAAATTTTGGACAATGGGCGTGGCACCGCCCACTTTTAAAAGAAGGTAATTTAAAATTTTGCAAGCTGTAATTTGGCAGTCGTTGAAAAATTTGGCAGGAACGTTACTCCTATTACTGTATGTACGTTTAATAAAAAATAGCAAAATCGGAGAACGACAACGCCCACTTTTTAAAAAAAAAAATTTTTTAAGTCAAATTTTAACAAAAAATTTAATATCTTTACAGTACATAAGTAAATTATGTCAACAATCAACTCCAGTAATGATATGGTGCAACAAAATGCAAAAATAAAAGAAAATTTCAAAATGGTCGTGGCTCCGCCCTTTTTCATTTAATTTGTCTAGGATACTTTTAATGCCATAAGTTGAACAAAAATTTACCAATCCTTTTGAAATTTGGTAGGGGCTTAGATTTTGCGACGATAACTTATTTCTGTGAAAAAGGGGGAAATCGATTGAAGCCACGGCCAATTTTTATACACAGTCGACTGTCTGTCCTTCCGCTCGGCCTTTAACACGATAACTTGATCAAAAATCGATATATCTTTGCAGTCGTTGATGAAATTTGGCAGGAACGTTACTCCTATTACTGTATGTACGTTTAATAAAAAATAGCAAAATCGGAGAACGACAACGCCCACTTTTTAAAAAAAAAAAATTTTTAAGTCAAATTTTAACAAAAAATTTAATATCTTTACAGTATATAAGTAAATTATGTCAACAATCAACTCCAGTAATGATATGGTGCAACAAAATGCAAAAATAAAAGAAAATTTCAAAATGGTCGTGGCTCCGCCCTTTTTCATTTAATTTGTCTAGGATACTTTTAATGCCATAAGTTGAACAAAAATTTACCAATCCTTTTGAAATTTGGTAGGGGCTTAGATTTTGCGACGATAACTTATTTCTGTGAAAAAGGGGGAAATCGATTGAAGCCACGGCCAATTTTTATACACAGTCGACTGTCTGTCCTTCCGCTCGGCCTTTAACACGATAACTTGATCAAAAATCGATATATCTTTATTAAACTCAGTTTACGTACTTATCTGAACTCACTTTTGTAAAAAATGGCCGAAATCGGATTGTGACCACGCCCACTTTTTTGATATCGAAAATTACGAAAAACGAAAAAATGCCATAATTCTATACCGAATTCGAAAAAAGGGATGAAACATGGTATTTGAATTAGTTTATGACGCAAAATATAACTTTAGGAAAACACTTTGTTAAATGGGTGTGACACCTACCATATTAAGTAGAATGAAATGAAAAAGTTCTGCAGGGCGAAATAAAAAACCCTCGAAATTTTGGCAGGAATGCTGTTCGTGGTATTATATATATAAATAAATTAGCGGTATCCAACATATGATGTTCTGGGTCACCCTTGTCCATATTTTGGTCGATATCTGAAAAACGCTTTCACATATACAACTACCACCACTCCCTTTTAAAAGCCTCATTAATACCTTTAATTTGATACCCATATCATACAAACACATTCTAGAGTCATTCCTGGTCCACCTTTATGGCGGTATCTCGAAAAGGCGTCCACCTATCGAATTAAGCCCCACGCCCTTTTAAAATACTCATTAACACCTTTCATTTGATATCCATATCGTACAAACATATTCTAGAGTCACCCCTGGTCCACCTTTATGGCTATATCTCGAGAAGGCGTCAACCTATAGGCCCACTCCCTTTTAAAATACCTATTAATACCTTTCGTTTGATACCCATATTGTACAAACACATTCTAGAGTCACCCCTGGTCCACCATTATGGCGATATCTCGAAAAGGCGTTCACCTATAGAACTAAGCCCCACGTCCTTTTGAAATACTCATTAGCACCTTTCGTTTGATACCCATATTGTACAAACGTATTCTAGAGTCACCCCTGGTCCCCCTTTATAGCGATATCTCGAAAAGGCTTTCACCTATAGAACTAAGGCTCACTCCCTTTTAAAATGCTCATTAACCCCTTTCATTTGATACCCATATCGTACAAACTAATTCTAGGATCACCCATGGTCCACCTTTATGGCGATATCTCGAAACGGCGTCCACCTATGGAACTAAGGATCACTCCCTTTAAAATACTCATTAACACCTTTCATTTGATACCCATATCGTACAAACAAATTCTAGAGTCACACCTGGTCCACCTTTATGCCGATATCTCGAAAAGGCGACCACCTATACAACTACTACCACTCCCTTTTAAAACCCTCATTAATACCTTTAATTTGATACCCATATTGTACAAACGCATTCTAGAGTCACCCCTGGTCCACCTTTATGTCGATATCTCGAAAAGGCGACCACCTATACAACTACCACCACTCCCTTTTAATACCTTTAATTTGATGCACATAATGTACAAACACATTCTAGAGTCGTCCCTGGTCCATCTTTATTGCGATATCTCGAAAAGGCGTCCACCTATAGAACTAAGCCCCACGCCCTTTTAAAATACTCCTTAACACCTTTCGTTTGATAGCCATATGTACAAACACATTCTAGAGTCACCCCTGGTCCACCTTTATTGCGATATCTCGAAATGCGACCAGCTATACAACTACCACCACCCCCTTTTAAAACACCCATTAATAACTTTAATTTAATACCCATAACGTACAAACACATTCTAGAGTCACCCCTGGTCCACCTTTTTGCCGATATCTCGAAAAGGCGACCACCTATACAACTACTACCACTCCCTTTTAAAACCCTCATTAATACCTTCAATTTGATACCCATATTGTACAAACGCATTCTAGAGTCACCCTTGGTCCACCTTTATGTCGATATCTCGAAAAGGCGACCACCTATACAACTACCACCACTCCCTTTTGAAACCTTCATTAAAAGCTTTAATTTTTATTTATTTATTACGACTCTAAGAGCCTAGTTCAAAACTTAAAAATATGATTGCATTAATTAACAATGTGTACTTAATTTAAATTTTTTAATTAAAAAAAAAATGTTCATTAACCCCTTTCATTTGATACCCATAACGTACAAACACATTCTAGAGTCATTCCTGGTCCACCTTTATGGCGATATCTCGAAAAGGCGTCCACATATAGAACTAAGCCCCAAGCCCTTTTAAAATACTAATTAACACCTTTCATTTGATACCCATATCGTACAAACGCATTCTAGAGTCACCCCTGGTCCACCTTTATGGCGATATCTCGAAAAGGCGACCACCTATACAACAACCACCACTCCCTTTTAAAACCCCCATTAATACCTTTTATTTGATACCCATATCGTGCAAACAAATTCTAGAGTCAACCCTGATCCACCTTTATGGCTATATCCCTAAATGGTGCCCACCTATAGAACTATGGCCCACTCTCTCTTAAAATACTCTTTAATACCTTTCATTTGATACACATGTCATACAAACACATTCCAGGGTTACCCTCGGTTCATTTTCCTACATGGTTATTTTCCCTTATATTGCCACTATAGCTCTCAACTGAGTATGTAATGTTCGGTTACACCCCAACTTAACCTTCCTTACTTGTTTAATTATAAAATGGAGTGTTTAGAATTTTCGGAATTCCTTAAAACTGAGAAAGGAGCTTTACTTTTAAAAAGTGTGAGGTGAGAAAAAATTATTCGTTTAAGTAGTCTAAATTTTAATTTTTTAATTATTTTAGTTTCATTGTTTTCTGAGACCTTTTTTTACAATCATTTTTGTTTAAAAAAATGGATTAAATATTTTTATTTTTGATAATATTTTCGAGCTCCTGCCTTTAGTAATGATAAACTATATGCGGAAATATTTGTTGCACAGGTTTTCATGTTTTGTAATATTTAGTGAGCTATTTTATATTGTAACGAATTTGCTTGCAAATCCTCTTATTTGCCTTTTTTGCTAAGTTCGTATCACTAAACTGTTGAATAAATAACTCCAATATTGAATAATGGAAAAATGGCCATTATTAAAGTACTTCACAATAACACTTATACTTTTCAATTAGCTGGCTTAATAACCAATGTGATAGCTGACTTTCAAAATAATACTGCTATTGGTAGCTAGATATCGTCTTAATCGAAACTGCTTGACAACTCAAATCAAACTGAATTCCAGCACCTCTACATCTGTCGCCTTTTATACTCTTTGATTTTAACATTCGCATCTTCTAGGCTGTTCCAGAACCTACTAGTCCACTAGCTCTCAAACATCTCAGCTGAAACTACAATTGCACAATTTTATAGTTTTTCTCATTGCATACTTATAGGAGTTTCTCAGATATATGCATGTGTTTGCGCATTGACTCTCCGCTGCTCGTATACGTACATGGTACATATGTGTAGACGCAATTATTTATTCGTTTATGTAGATACAAAATGATTGAATTATTGATGTGAATGTTTGTAGTTTACATTCTCTCGCGTACACATAGGCGTATAAGTAAATGCATCTGTGTGTGACATCTCTCGGCTGCCTTATATATGTGTATACATGATTTGATTATTGACGTAAATATCGCTTAGCATCGCCTTAGTGATGGTATAGCTTAGTGGTGCTAATATCCGTGACACTGCCCTCCACCTAAGTCTGATCGTCCCGATCAGACAAATCTCACGATCTAAACGCTGCTAATCTCTCCAAATGAACCACTTTCATTTTGGTTCGTGGTTTGGTAGTGGTTTGTATGCGATACACTACATCGTTGATCCGTTTTACAACTTTGTATGGGCCTTCCCAGTTACACTGCAATTTCGGGGACAAACCTTTTTTTCTAATAATTTGGGAAAAATTTAAACAACGTGACATCAGGACGGACAAGGCGACAGCTGTTTCGATTATACCTTGTAAATCTTTACAACAGGCATGACGTAGCTGAATGCGTTTACAATCATTTCAACTACCGTAGGAGTGCGAGTTCGACTCCCACTCCCGGGAGAAAAGGCTTTGAAGAGATTTACAAGGTATAATCGAAACAGCTGTCGCCTTGTCCGTCCTGATGTCACGTTGTTTAAATTTTTCCCAAATTATTAAATAAATTATAAAATTAAATAATTGCTCCAAATAAATGTTTTCATATTTTTGAAAAAGCAATATGGGCAATCCCCGATTATTAAAATCATACAAACCTTTTTTTCGTTGTGGGTTGTACAGCAGCACCAAATCTCCTTCCTGAAACCCTTCCGAATTAATAGCTTTATCGTACCTCGCTTTCATCTTGTCACTCATAATATTTGCTCGGTGCCTTACCAGCTCTTCTTCCAAGACACCAGTGGATTTCTTGACAATCCTCTCCGCATCGGCATCCCATACTTCAAATCAGCTGGCAGTCGAAGGTCATTGCCAAAAATTACCTTTGCGGGAGTTTGGCCCGTTGTGTCATGTACTGTCGATCGGTAGGCCATCAAGAATAATGATATGTGTGTATCCCACTCTTTATGGTACTTGTCTACTACTTTCCTTAAGTGCTCCGCCAATGTTCTATTGAAACGTTCCACCATACCATCGGACTGAGGATACAATGCAGTTGTCCGTGTTTTTCGAATGCCCAACTTCTTGCACATTTCTTAGAACACAGCTGATTCAAAATTCCTGCCTTGGTCAGAATGTAACTCCATTGGTACACCATACCTTGCAACCCAATCGTTTTTAACCACTTCAGCTACTGTTTCTGCTTCTTGGTTTGGGATTGGGTATACCTCTGGCCATTTACTGAAATAATCCATAACCACCAGTACGTATTTGTTTCCGCGGTTGATAGTAAGAAATGGACCTGTTACATCCATGGCGATCCTTTCAAATGGTGCACCTGAAATATACTGCTTCATCTAGCCATGACTTCGGGTTTTGGGCCCTTTCGCTCTGTTGCATACCTCGCAATTGGCAATCCACTCGGTGACCGACTGACGGCAACCAACCCAATAGAATCTCTGCTTAATTAAGATGACCTCCACTTGGACCATTGTGCAGCTCGCTGAGCACGTCAGGAATCCTCTTTCTGGGAACAACTATCAGTTTCTTCTTGCATTGACCATCCTCACTCTCCCATACTCGATGCAAGCAACCGGATATCAATTCTAAACTGTTCCACTGTGCCCAATATGACTTCGCAATGTGACTCTCTGCTGACATCTCCTCTCTGCTTGGTCTTTCGTTTCGTTCGAGCCCTTGCATAACATGTGACAGATCTGTATCCTCTAGCTGACACTTTCTTAGTTGTTCCTTGTCCCATTCAGCCGTACACGTTATAGTCATTAGCCGGACATCTATAATGTCTTCTTTAGCCTCGGCCTTTGAACAGTGCTAGCATTCCAAACTACATGGCCTTCGTGACATTGCATCGACATTTCCATGGGTACTACCTTTTCGATGCTCAATGGAAAAGTCATAGCTTTGTAGTCGCTCGATCCACCGTGCCAATTGTCCTTCCGGATTACGGAACTGCAGAAGCCATTTCAACGCTGCGTAATCTGTCCTGACACGGAATCACTGGCCGTAGAGGTATTTGTGAAAATGTTTAATGCACTCTACCAATGCCAACAGCTCTCTCCGCGAAACGCAGTAGTTTCTCTCTGGTTTTCCAATCGAACGGCTGTAATATGCAACTACCTTCTCCTGTCCATCGACCAGTTGTGATAAAACGCCTTCTATAGCATATCCAATCGCATCTGCATCTAGAATAAATGTTGCTCCTGGAATCGGATATGCTAATATTGGGGCAGTGCACAAACACTCCTTCAATGTTTGGAAAGCCACTTCTTGGTCCTTCTTCTATTCAAAAGCTTTTTTTTCTTGTAAGCTCATGGAGGCTATGGGCTACGCTAAAAAAATTTGGTACAAATCGGCTGTAATATGTGCAGAGCCCAAGGAAACTTCTCAATTCATGTAGGTTCTGTGGTCTTGGTCAATCCTTTACAGCCTCTATCTTTTCGTTTGCAGTGCAAATGCCCTCTGTCGTTACCTTGTGACCAAAATAATTTACTTCCCTTTTAAACAGCGCACACTTTTTGGGACTTAACTTCAGACCAGCGCCAGCTATTCTCCGGAAAACTTCCTCCAAGATCTTAAGATGTTCATCAAAGTTCTTGCCCAATACGATGATGTCGTCCAAGTACACCAAGCATGTTTTCCAATGTAAGCCTTTCAGTACCTGGTCCGCGAGTCTTTCAAAAGTACCTAGTGCATTATAAAGTCCAAAAGGCATTACTGTAAATTGCCAAAGATCATCACCGACACTGAAAGCTGTTTTCTCTTTGTCTTCCTCCTTCACCTCAACTTGCCAGTAGTCGCTTTTCAAGTCCAGTGTGGAAAACTATTTCGTACCAGATAGCGAGTACAGAGTGTCGTCAATTCTTGGCAATGGGTAGCTATCCTTTTTCGTTACGTCATTCAACTTCCGGTAGTCCACGCAAAACCTCATTTTCCATCCTTCTTCTTTACAAGTACTACCGGTGAACTCCATGGACTAGCTGATGGCTCGATGACGCCGCTGTCGCTCATTTCTTGAATGATTTGACTCACTACTTCCCGCTTCGCCAGTGGAACACTACGCGAAGCTTGACGGATCGGCCTCGCATCTCCAGTGTCAATTTGATGTTTCACAACGTTGGTGCGGCCTGGTTTAGAATCATCCTGGTCAAATATGTTCGCGTACTTTAGGAGCAGTAGTTTTGCCTTACTCTGAGATGCTTCCTCTAGCCCTGCGTCCATGCCGTGATGTCATTTCAACGATCAGTATTACTAGCTGAAACGTGTTCCTGGAGCTGTTCACAGTTAATAACTACTTCCGCCTCTTGGCATCTTCCCGAAATAGCTCCTTTAGTCAGTTTGAGTGGTGACTTGAACTCATTGAGTACTCTTACCGGAATACGTCCATCTTGTTTTGTCATAGCCAGGGTTTTTCCTACAAGTATGTTTAGTGCTGTTTTTTTTGCTGCTTCGACAACCCACAATTTATTTGTCCCACAATCTCCATCAACCTTTGCCCAGATGACTGCTTCGGATTTTGGGGGTATTTGCTGACTCTCTTCCACCAGCACTCGTTTACTGCTGCAGCCTCTCTCGTAGCCGAAATTAGGTGGTACATCTATGTTTTTATATCGCATCGTCTTGCTTTGCATGTCGATCTTGATGCCCTGGTCGATTAAGAAGTCCACTCAAATTATGATTTCATCAACAATTTCTGCCACTATAAAATTGTGTACTATTGTGACGTTCCCAATTGCGACTTCACATTCTACTTCTCCAATTACCTGGGTGTCCGCTCCCGTGGCTGTACGTAATCTTGCTCCAAGCAATGGTCTTATCTTTTTGTTGACTAAATCCGCTCGAATGATGGAATGAGATGCACCCGTATCTGCAGTCAGTAAATGTTCCTCTCCGTCCACATGTCCTCCAACAGTAAGATTGCTCGATCTTCTTCCAATCTACGAGATAGAGATTATGGGGCATTCAATTGCGGGAGCCAGCTGTCGCCCCTTGCGGCTGACTCGATTTAGTTTAACGATTGAGTGGTCTTGGTGATTTGCTCATCACCTTCTGCTCTGCGTTTACGACCACCCACATTGTTGGAGCTATTGGGACCGCTGCTGCAATGTCGTGCAATATGACCTGGGTTGCCGCACTTGAAACATTTAATAACTCCGGCATTTTTCTGTTGTGATCCCTTCAGTGCTTCCAAAATTGTGTCTACCCAACCTGGTCTTTCCACTTCCACACGATGAGCTTTGTATGCTGGTTTACTCAATAGTGAGGCCGTTTCCTGAATCAATGCATGTGATACCGTTTCAGCAAATGTCAACCTTGGGGTTGCGTATGTAGCTCGCTTCGTTTCCACGTCCCGTATGCCATTTATGAAACTCTGGATTTTTACCCTTTCAGTGTATTCCACGTGTGCGTCCGCATTTGCATGATGAGCCAATCTTTCAATATCTGAAGCAAACTCCTGCAATGTCTCATTTGTTTTTTGGTAGCGGTTTTGCAATTCAATTTGGAATATCTGTTTTCTATGCTCGCTACCATAACGTCGTTCTACAGCAGCCATCAATACTTCATAGTTGTTCCGCTCTCCTTCGGGAATCGTCTGTAGGATTTCCGCTGCTGGCCCCTTCAATGCCACGAACAGTGCAGCAACTTTATCTTCCGCATTCCAGTTGTTCACTGCTGCGGTCTTCTCAAACTGTAGCTTGAAGACCTGGAAACGAACAGAACAGTCAAAAGATGGAGTTTTTACCTTCGTATTACTCGCTGAAGCAGCCGGCCGATTAAGTTGCAATTCCTGTATACGACCTCTCAACGCATCCACCTCTGCCTCGAATTTTTCTTCAAACTACGTTATTTTCTCGTCATACGCGCTTCGAGTTTTGATGATATACGCGCCTCTTGCTCTTTCAGTTGTGTTTCCATCTTTGATGTAATCTGTGTCGACATTTCTGAAATACGTGACTCAAGTGATTCCAGCTGGGATGCCATATATGTCTTCTGCTCTTCCAGTTGAATTTCCATCTTGGATGTTATGCGTGTCTCTTGCGATTCCAATTGGGATGCCATATTTGTGGATATTTCTGATGACATTTCTGTTATACGTGCCTCTTGCGCTTCCATCTTGGATGTTACTGTCGATGTCGATGCAGCCAATATCATGTTCAAGTCTGTGCTGGTAATTGTCTGCGATGTTTCGTTTCTCTCTTCAATTTTTGTTGTCTCCTCGCCACCAAGATGAAAGACATACTTTTCCACATCAATTCCTTCTAATTCCATTGCCTCTCGTAGATGTGCCTGAAGTTCGAGTTTATTGCCGGTTGTATTCAATCCACGGTTCTCCAACTCCTTCTTCAGTTGCGGGATCTTCAATTCACTTAACTTTGCCATGTCCTTGTTGTCCTCTGGAATTTATTCAACAATTCCTCTTCTGACACCAATTGTAACGCATTTGCTTGCAAATCCTCTTATTTGCCTTTTTTGCTAAGTTCGTATGACTAAACTGTTGAATAAATAACTCCAAAATTGAATAATTGAAAAATGGCCTTTATTAAAGTACTTCACAATAACACTTATACTTTGCAATTAGCTGGCTTAATAACCAAACTGATAGCTGACTTTCAAAATAATAAAATCTATTGCTCGCTAGATATCGTCTTAATCGAAACTGCTTGACAACTCAAATCAAACTGAATTCCAGCGCCTCTACAATTACCGCCTTTTATACTCTTTGATTTCAACCTTCGCTTCTTCTAGGCGCTTCCAGAATCTACTAGTTCATTAGCTCTCAAACATCTCAGCTGTAACTACAATTGCACAATTTTATAGTTTTTCTCATTGCATACTTATAGGAGTATCTCAGATATATGCATGTGTTTGCACGTTGACTCTCCGCTGCTCGTATACGTACATGGTACATATGTGTAGAAGCAATTATTTATTCGTTTATGTAGATACATAATGATTGAATTATTGATGTGAATGTTTGTAGTTTACAGTCTCCCGCGCACACATAGGCGTATAAGTAAATGCATCTGTGTGTGACATCTCTCGGCTGCCTTATATATGTGTATACATGATTTGATTATTGACGTAAATATCGCTTAGCATCGCCTTAGTGATGGTATAGCTTAGTGATGCTAATATCCGTGACAATATATTATTTTATATGTACACAATGTAATATAAAGATTAAATCTTTTGTGCTATGGAAAATTTATGTACCTTTTACGTATGGTTATAGATAAACCTATATACATTATATACAAATGTTTATGTACTAATATTAATGAAATAACAAATTTATTTCTTTTTAATTTCTTTTTGTTAAACTAGAATTTTTGATGTTCAGTTTTTATTGATTACTCAAATAAACTGTTTAAAGGTCTGTTTTTCTTTGAAAAAAATTTTTTTTTCATCGTTATGTATAAAGATGAAAAATAATCCACCCCTTCTCCCATCTCCATTCTTAATAATTTCCTTAGTATAGTGTCCGGTTTTCGTTTCTCAAAAAGTTGGCAACCGTGCTCGCAGATATCTTTGATTTCGCTTTGTTTGGCCCATTCGTTCCATCAATCTTTGCCCGATCTACTGCCTTTGACTTTGGTGGCCTTTGTCGAATCGCCTCCACCAGCACTCGCTTAGTGCTAAACCATTTTTCCAAACTGAAGTTGAGTGGTACATCCTGGTTCTTATAGCGCATATTCCTTCTTTGCATATCGATCCTGATGTCATGGTCAACTAAGAAGTCCACTCCAATATGACTTCATCAACGAGCTCCGCCACAAAAAAGAATTTGTGTAGAACCATGACCTTCCCAATTAAGACTTCACAGATCACTTCTCCCCGGACTTGGTTATACTCGCCAGTGACAGTACGCAACCTTGTTCCAGGTAATGGCTTTACTCTCCTGTTGACCAAATCAGATTGGATTAAGGAATGAGATGCGCCCGTATCTACAGTCAATACTCGCTCCTTGCCATCTACATTTCCTCTGATGGTAAGACTGCTGGATTTCCTTCCGATTTGTGATACAGAAATAACAGGACATTCCACAGCTGGAGCTAGCTCTCGATCTTTACATCTGACTCGCTCTGGCTCATCTCCTCCAGCCTTATTCTTAAGACCATCAATGCTGTGGTTTCCACTATGACCAAGATGGCAATGACGTGCAATGTGACCTAGCTTCCCGCATTTGAAGCATTTGATAACTCTTTCACTCCGCTTTTGCAATCCTATCAGTGCCTACAATATTGTGTTCAACCAGTTTGGCTTTCTACCTCCACACGGCGTGCTTTGAAAACTGGCTTACACAGAAGCGATGCAGTTTCCTGAATAAGAGCATATGATACCGTTTCTGTGAATGTAGGTTTTGGGTTTGCGTATGTCGCTCGCTTCGTTTCGAAATCCCGTATTCCATTAATAAATATCTGGAGTTTTACCCTTTCGGTGTATTCCACGGGTGCGTCCGCATTCGCTAAATGTGCCAGACTTTCAACATCCGACACAAACTCTTGCAATGTTTCACGAGGCATCTGGAAGCGGGTCAATAACTCTGTTTGGTATATATGTCTGCTATGCTCGGTTCCGTATTGCCTCTCTAGTGCGCCCATCAATGCTTCATAACTGTTCCGTTCGTGCTCTGGAATAGTCTGTAAAAGCAGCAGATCCTTTCAATGCTACGAACAGTGCTGCAATTTTATCTTCCGAATTATAGTTGTTCACTGCTGCCGTCTTCTCAAGTTGAAGTTTAAATAGCAGGAAAAGAACAGACCCGTCAAAAGACGGAGTTTTTACCTTCGGATTGCTTGCTGAAACAGCTGGGTGATTTAGTTGCAGCTCCTGTACATGACCTCTAAATGTTTCAATTTCGGTATCGATTTTGTCCTCGAGTTGTAAAATGTGTGTATCCTGTGCCTCCAGCTGCGAGGATATGCGGTCCTATGTGCTTTCAACTGCTCAGCCAAATGAGATGTCATATATGTCTTCTGTTCTTCCAGTTGTGATGCCATATATGTTTTCTGTTCTTCCAGTTGAGATGACATTTGGGCTTCAATCTTGGATGTTAAATGTGTCTGCTGTGATTCCATTTGCGATGACATATTGGTGGATATCTGTGATGACAGTTCGGATATTTGTGCCGATATTGCAGCCAATGACACGCTCAGGTCTGTGCTCGCCATTGCCTGAAGTGTTTTATTCTTCTCCTCCAATTTTGTTGTCTCATCGCCATCAAGATAAAAGACATAATCGGCCACATTAATTCCTTGCGACTCCGTTACCCCTCGTAGCCGTGTTTAAATTTCGATCATATTGCCGGTTGTATTCAATCCACGGTTCTCCAACGCCTTTTTCATTTGCTGGATCCTTAATTCACTTAACTTTGCTATGACCAAGTTCTATTCGAAATCTTCGGAATTTATTCAACAATTCCTCTTCTGACACCAATTGTAACGAGCTTAGTGAAACTACGCTTATTTTACACCTTCTGCTAACGTTCGAATCGCTAAGCTGTTGAATAAATAACTCCAATATTCAATAACGCAAAATGGTATTTATTAGCCTACTTTGAAAGTACTTCACAATAACACTTATACTTCACTTATACGCTCTGCCCAAATGTCTAGACGTTTCTTTGTCTAGAATCTTCCACTTGATTACCAGCTATGTGCGTGTGTGTTTGTAGTTTATAGCCTCTCGCATAGCCATATGCGAGTGTATATGTGAGTACTACTTCGGCTGATGACTACATCTGTGTGTGAGTTATCTCTTCGTTGCCTTGTATATATGTATGTGGGTAAATGATGATTAATGTGTTTATGTAGCTTGCTTTAATGTTTATGTTGTTGTGCATTTACTTAGCAACAGCTTAGAGATGGCAATATTCGTCACATTATTAATGAGGGTTTTCAAATGGAGTAGCCCTTACTTATATGTTTGAAGGCGTTTTCGAGATATCGACCAAAATGTAGACCAGGGTGACCCAGAACACCATATGTCGGGTACCAGAACACCATATGTCGGGTACCGCTAATTTATATGTAATACCACGAACAGTATTCCTGTCTTGATTCCAAGGGTTTTGATGTCGCCCTGCAGAACTTTTTAATTTTCTTCTACTTAATATGGTAGGTGTCACACCCATTTTACAAAGTTTTTTCTAAAGCTATATTTTGGTCACAAAAGCAATCCAATCACCCTGTTTCATCCCCTTTTTCGTATTTGGTATAACATTATGGCATTTTTTTCATTTTTCAAAATTTTCAATATCGAAAAAGTGGGCGTGGTCATAGTCGGATTTCGCCAATTTTTAGTACCAAGATAAAGTGAGTTCAGGTAAGTACGTGAACTAAGTTGAGTAAAGATATATAGATTTTTGCGCAAGTTATCGTGTTGACGGCCAAGCGGAAGGACAGACTGCCGACTGTGTATAAAAATTGGGCGTAACTTCAACCGATTTCGCCCATTTTCACAGAAAACAGTTATCTTCATAGACGCTGTACCCTTACCAAATTTCACAAAAATTGGTAAAATTTTGTCCGACCTATGGTATTAAAAGTGTTCTAGACAAATTGAATGAAAAAGGGCGGAGCTACGCCCATTTTGAAATTTTCTTTTATTTTTGTATTTTGCTGCATCATATCATTACTGGAGTTGAATGTTGACATAATTTACTTATATACTCTAAAGATATTAAATTTTTTGTTAAAACTTTATATTAGGCTCATTCCATTTCAAGACACCCGGTCCGCGCAGGACACGATTTTTGATTTGGATGAAATTTTAATATGTTTTTCCTTGAACAAAATAATGAAACACGTGTATTTTTTTTGTTTGCTTCAAAAAATTTTTTTTCGGGTTTATCGGCAATTGAATTCCATAAAATGCAGTCGGTATTTTATTCACCTATTTTTTCAACTGTCAATAACTTTGTCGAAAATTAACCCATTCTCATGATTTTTTCTTTGAAATGTTCGTTATTACTTTTAATTTTATATAAAATTATAAACAGTTGCATATAGTTACAAAAATTATTTTGTATATATGAGGGTTTTAAAAGGTAGTGGCCCTTAGTTGTAAATGTGAAGGCGTTTTCGAGATATCGACCAAAATGTGGACCAGGGTGATCCAGAATATCATCTGTCGGGTACCGCTAATTTATTTATATATGTAATACCACGAACCGTATTCCTTCCAAGATTTCAAGGGCTTTTGATTTCGCCCTGCAAAACTTTTTCATTTTCTTCTACTTAATATGGTAGGTGTCACACCCATTTTACCACGTTTTTTTCTAAAGTTATATTTTGCGTCAATCGACCAATACAATTACCATGTTTCATCCCTTTTTTCGTATTTGATATATAATTATGGCATTTTTTTCATTTTTCGTAATTTTCGATATCGAAAAAGTGGGCGTGGTCATATTCGGATTTAGCCATTTTTTACACCAATACAAAGTAAGGTAAGTACGTGAACTGAGTTTAGTAAAGATATATCGATTTTTGCTCAAGCTATCGTCTTAACGGCTGAGCGGAAGGACAGCCGGTCGACTGTGTATAAAAACTGGGCGCGGCTTAAACCGATTTCGCCCTTTTTCACAGAAAATAGTTATTGTCCTAGAATCTAAGCCTCTACCAAATTTCACAAGGATTGGTAAATTTTTGTTCGACTTATGGCATTAAAAGTATCCTAGACAAATTAAATGAAAAAGGCGGAGCCACCAAATTTTCTTTTATTTTTGTATTTTGTTGCAACATATCATTACTGGAGTTGAATGTTGACATAATTTACTTATATACTGTAAAGATATTAACTTTTCTTTTAAAATTTGAATTTAAAAAAAAATTTGTTTAAAAAGTGGGCGTGGTCGTTCTCCGATTTTGCTAGTTTTTATTGAGCAGACACATAATAATAAGAGTAACGTTCCTGCCAAATTTCATCATGATATCTTCAACGACTGCCAAATTACAGCTTGCAAAACTTCTAAATTACCTTCTTTTAAAAGTGGGCGGTGCCACGCCCATTGTTCAAAATTTACTAATTTTCTATTCTGCGTCATAAGTTCAACTCACCTACCAAGTTTCATCGCTTAATCCGTATTTGGTAATGAATTATCGCACTTTTTCGATATCGAAAAAGTGGGCGTGGTTATTGTCCGATATCGTTCATTTTAAATACCGATCTGAGATGAGTGCCCAGGAACCTACATACCAAATTTCATCAAGATACCTCGAAATTTACTCAAGTTATCGTGTTAACGGACAGACGGACGGACGGACGGACATGGCTCAATCGAATTTTTTTTCGAAACTGCTGATTTTGATATATGGAAGTCTATATCTATCTCGATTCCTTTATACCTGTACAACCAACCGTTATCCAATCAAAGTTAATATACTCTGTGAGCTCTGCTCAACTGAGTATAAAAAATTAAATTTCGCAGGCTCGAAAATAATTTTTTGGGCATGCCTAGTGGAACTGTTTTTCCTGAGCCCAAATTCTATCGAAAAATCGATGGCGCGATATCGTTTAACTTTCGTCCATACCAATCGACCCACCCTAGTGTATGTACCGCCCAGCGGGTTAGGGGCTTAGAATATATTGCACAGGTCCCTAGTAATATTTTGGCTTTAATAGTTTGAAAAAATATCAATTAATCGACGAATTATAGCCAAAAAACCATAAAAACAATATGCTGAAAATCGGCATTTGACTGCAAAGTTCGAAGGCCGATTAAAAAAAATTCGAACTAACATAAACAAACGGCGCGATAGGGTCTTCTAATTTGGTCTCTATTTTCACCCCTCACTCACAGAATAGACCTAACTTTTGCTAACGTGAACTTGTTCCACAGTGTAATGCTTTTCATGGCAGAAATACAATCGGAGCGCTTGCCAGACACTGCCGAGGGGCGACCCCGCTTAGAAAAATTTTCTTCTAATTGAAAAATCTTATTTCTAAAATTTTGATGTTGCTTTGCCCGGGAGTTGAACCCAGGGCATACGGTGTGATAGGCGGAGCACGCTACCATCACACCACGGTGGCCGCCAACGGCGCGATAGGGTCTTCTAATTTGGTCTCTATTTTCACCCGTCACTCACAGAATAGACCTAACTTTTGCTAACGTGAACTTGTTCCACAGTGTAATGGGCAATTAATTAAAGCTAAAAACTTGAAAATAAAATAATTAAAACAAAATATTTTTGTTAAACGGTTTTATTGAAAATAGAAAGTAGTTAGGTAGGTCCTAGGTACCTGTCATCACACTCCTCTTCAATCTAGGGCGTTGAGCAGAAAAATAAATAAAAGCGTTAGGCGCGTTATTATAACAGTGGAAAGATTCCTAATTTGACAAGCACTTCTTCACGGCTATACTAAAATCCCCTATATCAATCAACGCATTTAGTTTACAATATTACGAATGTTAAGAAAAAGTATACCCTAAAGTCTACAAAGTGTGGCCGGAAGCCGTTGCTGTGAGGGAATAGGTAGGGTGAGTTATTCCAGTTTTAAAATATCATGTGTTGTATGTCAAAAAAAATGTGGGTACCAAGTGGTCGTTAAGTAAAACGCATAGTTATATGTTTACAAAAACCTTTTTTTTTCAAACTAACTAGAGCGTGCCCAGAGGTTGATGGTAAACCACAACAGAGGTAACTCTACCAGAAACAAATAAGTTATTATTTCACTATCGGCTCATTATCATTGCATTATCATCGAATTATCGGTTTGTTATAGGCTCTCTATATCCGAGTGAAAGGCTTCTTACACATAGATTCGGGTACACATTGACCCTGGTAATTTCTTTGGAAGAGTTGAATACGTTCCGACCGAGATATTTGTGCCTCGCTCCGGCAAAGCTGGACAGGTTAGCATAAATTGACCAGATGATTCCACTTCAGCGTATTAAGGCGTAACGTATGGAATCCCATTTGGCAGTCCCTTATAGCACGCCACTGGTGGTATCGGAGCAGCGTTTGCTAGGCTCACTCGTGCGGCTACTCAATCTCAAAGTCTCTACTGAAGACACGTTCCATTTACCCATGCCTTATCCCCAACATTACGTGCTGGCACCCATATATATATGATTTTTTTTTGTTTTTTAGAAAATTCAAACTCACTGGGTAGAATTTGGTGATGTGATAGCCGCCTGACATTCTGAGATGTTAAATTCCCTAACAGTTACAGCGGCGGTAGCATTCCGTCTATCGCATCCTTTATTGCGGCGACATCCGCCTATAAGAGTTTGTAGTGATCGAGCAGAGTGAATTTCCGGCTAAGACGAGCACATGGCATATCCCGTCATCGCTTCACGAAACATGATTGTTAAAAGTAGCTACAGGAGCTGTGGTCGGCGCAGAGTAGTAAACATAACGAGCTCAGTTTGCTAATCCAACCCCTACTATCATGGTCTGAAGCAGATCGTAACGACCCAGAGCATAACCCCACAAAGATATATTCAATGAACTTTCCAAACAGTAGATAACTCGTTTGAATAACCCCATAAAGTTCTAGTGAGCAATGTTTACTGACTACTTTGGCTTTTGACTGCAGGATCCATATGAGTTAGCCCTGTCTTAAGATCTACTTGAGCAATATTGCGAAGGTTGCGGTTGAAGGCAGGACAAGAGGGTACACACTTAGACACATCTACCGTTATTTGAAATTAATATTTAATTAAATTCCACACATGGCCTCTCGCAACTAAATTATTATGCTCTGCAATGCCAAACAAACAGATTATTACAGAGATGAAATTGATGAACGATGAAATAAATATGAAAACGAAACCATATGTTGCAGTCATTGCAAGTAGATTTAAGCGCAATACTAATTGATGCATTTCATATTGTAACGATTTTACTTGCAAATCCTCTTATTTGCAATCCTCTGCTAAGTTCGAATCACTAAACTGTTGAATAAATAACGCCAATATTGAATGATGGAAAAATGGCCTTTATTAAAGTACTTCACAATAACACTTATACTTTGCTACTCGCTGGCTTAATAACCAAACTGCTATCTTAAAGGAAACTGGCTTTCAAAATAATAGTGCTATTGCTCGCTAGATATCGTCTTACTCGTAACTCCTTGACAATTCAAATCAAACTGAATTCTTCTTACTCGCCTGCACCGCTTTTATAGTTTACGCTGCATACTTCTAGGCTCTTCGATTTCCAGAAGTTACTAGGTGTTTCGGCAACAAAATCGCCAGCCACAACTACGTGCACAAATTATTGCCCTCTCTTGTGACCACTCAGATAAGATATATGCCTGTGTTTGTAGTTTACAGTCTCCCGCACACACATAAGCGTATAAGTAAATTCATCGGTGTGTGACATCTCATCTCTCGCTGCCTTGTATGTAAATGTTGCTCGTCGGAATGTGTACATATGTGTAGACGCAAGTATTGATTCGTTTATGTAGATACATAATGATTGAATTATTGATGTGAATTCACGTCACTGCTTAGCATCGGCCTGGAGATGGCAGCACTCCTCAGTTTTGCTAATAATCGTAACAATATTATTCACAGCGAAAACGATTAAATTGTTTGTTCATATGTATATATGTACTATGTGAAATAATATTTCATGCAGGGATGGGCGTTATCAACAAATTTGAATAACCATTGACGAAAAAATAAAAAATAAATTTTTATTTATTATTCAAGAAAACTTGAGTGATGAATAACATGGTATTTTTTATTCAAGCATTTCTTTAATAATGAATAACATTTTCTCGTTATTCAAAATATTCTAATTGATGATAAACGCACATTCTTATTTTTGCAAATTTTGAATAAAGAGTTGAGTTATTATTCATTATTTACAAAATTTGGAATAACAATAAAATTTTAGTTTTTATTAGGTATTCAAATATAAAAAAATAAACCATCGAGATGCCCTGAAAATATACCCATATGCGTAACCAGTTCGCGTGTAGTTCTGAAGCTTCTTAGGGTAATATTGAGATGATTTTGGGGAGTATTCGAGGGGTTTTTTCGGGGCCGTTTGGGGGTTATTTCTGGGACACTTTGGCATGGTTTAGGGTACCTCGGGGTCCTCCCGGGGTCATTCCGTGACCTTTTTGGGACTCCCTCGGTGTCATTTGGGGGTCATTCCGGGATGATTTTGGGGACTCCCTCGGGGTCATTCCGGGATGATTTTGGGGACTCCCTCGGGGTCATTTGGGTGTCATTTCGGGATAGTTTTGGGGACTCCCTCGGGGTCATTTGGGGTCATTCCGGGATCTTTTTGGGGACTCCCTCGGGTCAGTTGGGGGTCATTCGTGCGTCATTCCGGACCTTTTTGGGGACTCCCTCGTGGTCATTTCGGGATGGTTTTGCGGAATCCCTCGGGGTAATTTGGGGTCATTCCGGGATCTTTTCGGGGACTCCCTCGGGGTCATTTGGGGGTCATTCGTGGGTCATTCCGGGATATTTTTGGGGACTCTATCGGGGTCATTTGGGGGTCATTTCGGGATGGTTTTGGGGACTCCCTCGGGGTCATTTCGGCATGATTTTGGGGACTGCCTCGGAGTCATTTGGGGTCATTCCGGGATCGTTTTGGGGACTCCCTCGGGGCCATTTGGGGGTCATTCCGGGATCTTTTTGGGGACTCTCTCGGGGTCATTTCGGGATGGTTTTGGGGAATCCCTCGGGGTTATTTGGGGGTCATTTCGGGATGGTTTTGGGGACTCCCTCGGGGTCCTCCCGGGGTCGTTTGGGGGTCATTCCGAGATCTTTTTGGGCACTCCCTCGGGTTCATTCCGGAATCTTTTTGGGGACTCTCTCGGGGTCATTTCAGTATGGTTTTGGGGAATCCCTCGGGGTTATTTGGGGATCATTCCGGGATGGTTTTGGGGACTCCCTCGGGGTCATTTCTGGGTCATTTGGGGGTCATTTTGGGATGGTTTTGGGGACTCCCTCGGGGTCCTTTGGGGACTCTCTCGGGTTCATTCCGGCATCTTTTTGGGGACTCCCTCGGGGTCATTTGGGGTTTATTCGTGGGTCATTCCGGGATCTTTTTGCGGGCTCTCTCGGGGTGATTTCAGGACAAATATACTCGATCACCTGATTTTAAAGGTACTATAACGGTCTCACCCTGCGTCTCTATCACCCGCTGAAGATAGCCGTATGATACGACCTACATAACATTAAAAAAGTATCAAGTGACATAACTTGGATATCTGCGTAATAAGAAAAAATTTTGTTTTAATTTGCATGTTTTCTTCTAGAGAGTGCACGCAGAAGCTTATGAAAATCAATATAAGACATATGTGCAGAAAAATCGGGAAAAGCTGGTGAACAGTACATCTGGTGCTAGGAAAAAATTTAACCGTTCGAGCCGTCAGAAAAAATATGAAGACAATGTTGTTGCCTATGTGCTCGAAAGTATGAGTCCCCTATACACAGTTGAAATGCCGTCATTCAGAAAATTAATTGATGGTGAATAACTTTAATTAGAAGCGTGTCATTATACTGTATTGCAAAATTCTGGGTGACAAAATTCTGTAAATTGCAAAAAAATTCTGCTTGAACTAAATTCTGCTCTTTAAAATTCTGCTTTTTTAAAATTCTGCTTTCTAAAATTCTGCTTTCAAAATTCTGTATTACAAAATTTTGTATTGCAGAATTCTGTATTAAAATATAATATTAACAATGTTAAAGAGGTCATGCATTCATAATTCCGGAAGTCGAAACAGCGGAAATCAATATTATGGAAGTCAATATTCTGGAAAAGGCCGATCCACAACGGCTGCGCCATGCACAGAAATTTTGCGTAGAACACCTTTCTGCATAGGCGGCCTTCGGCCGCGCTTATAAAAAATAACCCTGGGCTACCCCATGCCAAGTCCGGCTGTGTGGTATAACCGTGGCTACCGCCACGGTGATGTCCTTCTGCGTAGTACACCCTTCTGCATATGAAGAAAATCACAAAACTTGAATAAAGCAGAATTTTTCGCATTATACATGCAGAATTTTGAAAAAGGAGAATTTTTTTACAATTTACAGAATTTTGTCACCCAGAATTTTGTACTACAGAATAATGACACGCTCCCAATTAAAGTTATTCACCATCTATTAATTTGCTGAATGACAGCATTTCATCTGTGGAAAGGGGACTCATATTTTCGAGCACATAGTAGGTAACACCATTGTCTTCATATTTTTTCTGACGGCTCGATCGGTTCAATTTTTTTCTAGTACCAGATGTACTGTTCACCAGCTTTTCCCGTTTTTTCTGCACATATGGC